>NC_091745.1:74861200-74918700 GCF_043380555.1 Nothobranchius furzeri
ACACATTTATATTTGTACTTACTTTGATTTCTTCTTCTAAATTGTTCCATAATTTAACCCCTTTGTGATACACATCTGTTTTAATGTTGTTCTAAACTTATGTATCTTTAAGTTTAGTGTCCCTCTCAGGTTATATCCTCCTTCTCTCTCTGTGAACAGTTTCTGTATTTTATTAGGCATTAATTTATTTCTTACTTTATACATTATTTGTGCTGTTTTATATTTAACCAAGTCCTGGAACTTCATTGTCCGTGTTTTAATAAAAAGTTCATTTGTGTGATCCAAATATCCTGCATTTGTTATTAATCTGATAGCCCTTTTCTGCATTGTCATTATTGTTTGTAAATTACTTTTGTACGTGTTTCCCCAGACCTCTACACAATAGCTCAAATATGGCAGTAGCATCGTATTGTATAATATATAAAGTGCTTTCGGATTAAAAATATACTTAGCTTTCCGCAATATAGCAATGCCCCGTGCAAGCTTCCCCCTATGTGACGTAGCTCTGTGTGCCGTTTTCTGATCCCAGCATTTTTCCCGCAGGAAATGGGAGCAGGAGACAATTTTCACGTTTAGACGGCCCGTTAAACTCAGAGTGGTGATGAAAATGTTTCAAAAATAAGTAAAAAGGATTTTCAGTGAACTTGGGCTTTGAAGAAAGCTTTAAACAACAGTCTGAAGCTATGTGTGGGTGCTTGGAGAACGTTTAGAGAATAATCTTTGCTAGTACCATTAGTTTTGGCTGAGTTTGGTTTACTCCCAAAGTAAATCATATGTGTATTTGTAAGGATTGCTTTCCTAAAATGTTAATAAAACCCATCCAGAAGGTGCTGAGATACTTTATTGGCTCCAAAGGTTTTTGGCTAAGATCTCAGCATGAACAGGTAGCGATCAAATATTTATTAGTACTGATTCTCAGCTACGTCCACAAATACCAGCTCAGTATTTGTAAAACTGACAGTGAGTGTGTCAGTCAGTGAGCTGTGGAGGACATGAACCAAGTTGTCTCCAAAAGCAAATCAGTTGTGTGGAGTGAAGACTTCCTCAGAATTTCATTCCAGTCCGTCCAGTTGTTTATGCAGGAAGCAGGCAAAAACATTATAGCGCAAACTCCAGCTTTCAGTGCAGATAAGAACGAATCCTTCTGGTTGGGGTTAGCGTCAGGGTTAGGTGGACCATTACGACCATGGTCAGTCTGTAAGAGTGCATTTAAACAGATGTGTGATGTTTATGCGGCACAGGGGTGTTCGAGCCCTTTAATCCTGTTAACTGTTTACCTGTTTTTATTGGATTAGCACAGGTGTGCTAATGCTGCAGGAGTTTGGGGATTTATACGTGTTTTGGTTCGGACTGATGTAGCATTAATGCTGATGAGGTCCCACAGCTCATTAGGAGCATCAAGTGGGATTGAATTTCCTCGATGAGCCGCAGGAAGACACTTATATCTAACGCGTCTTCATCAGCCATCGAGCGTTAGCGACCATTAGCGCGCGCACGCGTACACACGCCAGCTTTTCACAGGGAACGTGACCTTTACTGGCGCGCCTTTTAAACTCGCATACTCCAATAAAAACACTTGGAAGTAAACCGAGCAGGATGAGGCGAAAATAATGTTTCAACGACTTCGCGAGGCCGTTTGATGGTTTAAATTTGTCTTGAGCTGTGAGTCAGTGTGTCTGGTGAAATACAACCTAGCATCAGTTCTAACCAGACCACTTAATCAGCTGGAGAGCACACACACACACACACACACACACACACACAGAGGGGTGGGTGAAGTGTATGAGGCATGTGTGCAGTTAATCAACACGTCAGCAGGACCAAACACATACAAACCACCTGACTCGTTCCAGATATTGATTTGTACTTCCTTCTGCGGTTCTGGTTCCCTCTCCTTATCTGTCTGTCCGTAGCAAACAGACGATGTGCAAACCAAGCGCTCAGGAATACTTGACCTCTCTCGTCTTTTACTCCGAGCATGGACGTAATTTTGGGGGGGGACAGGGGGGACATGTCCCCCCCCCCCCCCCCCCCCCCACACACACACACACTTTTTCCAAAGTCAAGTTTTGACCCCTGCACTTTTTACCATCCAAAATCAATATTACGCTATATTAAATTGACACTGGTTGAGCTCTAGGACCAAGCAGAAAACAACCATTTGTGTCGAAGCCTGTTTCCCATGAGAACATACTGTAAAGATACCCCCCCCCCGTGTCCCCCCCACTTCTAAAGTGAAAATTACGTCCATGACTCCGAGAGATGCTTAGTCAGATGCAGCGAGGCTGCGATCGGGTTCACGAGGCTGCTGGTCTCTGAAAACAAACCTTAGCCTCCTGCTGTTTGCGTGGAACGCTTTTAACTATTCGCGTTGGATTCCTCTGGTCAAGAGAGACGAAGCTTTCATCGTAGCCTTTTGGTGAAGTATGCATCGTCTGAGGAGTCTATTTGCTGAGATGACAGCGGTCTTATTTATAGACTATCAATTGGGTTTTCACCAGCCGCCGTCCCTTTTGTTGTTGACTGCTGCAGGCTATCACCTCTGCCACCTGGCTCATGTGCCGGTACATTTAGATAATAAAAAAGGCCAATAAAAACCAGAGGTTTAATTGGGTGTCTCCCTTTTAGCCCAGCAGCTCAGAGCGGACGTCTAAATCAGAGATCCCTCTCTCCATTTCATTTAGCTGATAAGATTTATGGTAATGAAGGGGTCCTATTAACCTTTGGGGTTCTGCTGCGTGTCCTTCAGATGACAGTGCTCAGCGATCAGGTTTAAGGGAACGTGTCTTCATGAAGCAATGTCACATAATTGCAAATGCATCCACACACACACACAAACACACACACACACAGATAGAAAGTAGTCAGAGACTCCCCAAAAGCAGCTCAGCCCTTTCAGAGAGCCGAATGCACGTTTAATCTCCCTTCTCCCTTTTTCTTCTCAGCGTTTCCCTTCTTCTTGATCCCGTCTATCCGTCCCGCTCTCAGCGGGAGCGTTCTGTTCTGAAATTAATCTGTTGTACTCCACCGCCTCATTTTCTACTTGTGCAATCTCTCATGACCTCTCTCTTGGAAGTGCGAAGCGGCACAGTCTCTCTTTGCCGCTACAATACGACGTTCGTCAGAGTAAAAAAGAATTTGAACTTGCGCCGATCCAGATGATTTAGTCGCTGCTTTGTGTTTCTGCGCGAATCTCACCGTCTGAATGTAAATATTAGATTTGGACAAATCTCCCGTGTGTTGCTAATCGGACCATCTGGGCTGCCTTTCTGCTCGTGTCCATCCACATCAGCAATCTTAACTGGTTGTCCTAAAATATTAGGGAGCAGCGTAAAAAGGGGGGATGCCAGAGGGGAGGCTGAAATCCCCCCCTCCTCTGTACAAGGGCTGCACCACTCCGTCCCTTTGTCTGCGTCTAAAAGGGACGAGGAAGGAGGCGCAGAGCGGGGGGGTGTCGAAAGGAGTGACTAAGTGACCCCTCGCTCCCCTTCTTTTGACGCGGCCATGTTCCGTCCATTCTGTCGTGCACGTCCCTCTCCCTCCCTACCCTTTCATCCCATTTTGTTCCCCCTTTTTTCAGCCTGGTTAAGTCGCCATGGCTGTTGGCCTCGCATGTCCTGCCCTCTCCCTCCTCTCGGCGCTCTCACGTCTTCGGGAACAGCAGCCCGGTTGCCAAAGTGTCCGTAGGACACATTAAGACCCATAAAAGCCCAGTCTGCCGTCGCACTCTTAACCACCAGTCAGAGGTAGTGTGCAAAAGCGACTTTAAATGAGTCTGTGATTACCTCGGAGCATGGGCAGATGCTGAAGTGGCCAAGAGAGGGAGACAAGGCCAGAGCGTCGTGTAGAAGGGAGGGGAAAGTGCATCTCTCTGGCTCTTCATGAGGAAATCTAAAGCTAAATAATATTAGTTTGTCTCACAACTAAGAGCTAAAAGGTTTATCTGAGTGGAACAACCGATGGCAACTTGGAGCTCCAAACCCCCGCTTCCACATCACAACCTGCTTGTTCCGCCCCTCCCCATCGCCCCTCGCCCTAATTGGCCACATGCTGCCATGAGTGACAAGTGTAATCATCAGTCAAATTATGATGGGAGGGGGTGGAGAAGGTGGAGGTGGACAGCAGAAGGTGGTGGGGGCAGAGGCTTGAAAGGATGCACTTTGATCAGAGATGGAGAGGGGGGTGAGCGGGCAAACACGGAAACCTGCTGTCCACACACCTGCTGCTGCTTCGCCGACGCTCCGGACCCCACTGTAACGTTAAACTCCACAAAAAGGCTCCTCGGCTGCAGATGGGGGGTTCAAATAATGCAAATAGGGTAAAATTCAGTCCTGCGTGGTTCGTCGGAGAGAATAAAAGCAACTCACGCAGGTTCAGTCTTTGTTTCTGACTCGCAAAGACGTCAGGCCGCGTTATGCTTGCGCGTACTTCGTTACCGAGAGCAGATGTTGGCTTTCCAGCCAGCTAACGAGGTTTGGAGTAATTAGGAGTGCTGATGAAGCGCTTTGATTCCCCGGCTGTGGCGGCCCTCTCATTAGCGGCTAGCTGGTTAGCGCTGCAGCAGGCGCTCCAGTCACATCCTATTAGGCGGCTCAATGTACACTCTGAATTAGGATCAGGAGATTAAGAGGAGATGAAAACTGTCTGCGTATACCCTCACAGATACACACACACACACACACACACACACACACACACACTGAGTCAGAGCCTTTTTAAAAAGCAGAGTACACAAACACACGGTTCTAATGAGTTAAATGAAGTTTCTTTTCCCTAGAGACCATGCACACTCACAAAAAAATCACAGATTTGAACATTTAAGCCATTTTTTTGTGTTTGTGCGCACAAATCCAAGTGTTGTTTCCAACAAATTAAAAGAAAACAAAGAGACGACCATGAAAACTCTTCATTCATCAATACTCTCCGCATGCTTTCCTCTCCTCTTCCCACTCGGTGTCTTGTCGTCTTTTGTGTGATGGAGTGATTATTGAGGACGTGGCTCCTGTCTTTAACACCGGTTGATGAAGTCTGCCTTTGTCTGTCTGCGCTAACCTGTCGCAACCGGGACGCTGCTTATAGCAAAATCAATACACAAGAGAAGAGGGGAGGCCAGGCCATTCGAGGGGAGGTGGAGAAAAGAAAGGATGGAGATGTGGAGGAGGGATGGATGCGGGCAGCAAAGAGACCGGGAGGAAGTTAACAAAAAAAAGGGGGGGTGAAAGGAAACAAGTTGGTTGGTTTTAGTGGCGTTTGAGCGATGGTGCTGATGCTGTGAGTAAAACAGGACATTTAAATGTATATGTTTGTCTTAGCTGTCTCCAGCCTTGACCTGGGGGGTGTTGGTGTCCCTTGTGGTGTGTGCATGTGATTGTTGGAGTGCGACAGCCCCTATCTGTGTAGGACCATCAGCTCTGTGTGAGTGAGCTCCATCAGCTCCCACTCCCCAGAGTTAAAACCAGTGTGAAGAGGAGAAGGGGATGGGACGAGGAGACGGAGAGGTTCAGGGGCAGTTGTGTGAGAGACGCACAGCTGGGAAATGAGAAATGCACCCCCCCCCCCCCCCCCTTCATGCCACTACCTTCCAGTCACACACATACATGGACACATCCCCGTCTCTTTATCCTCCCCTCAGGAAAGATGGTTTGGAGGTGGTGGTGTAGAAGAGAAGGGGGGGTGGGGGGTGGGGGGTGGAGGATGGAGAAGGGGACAGATAGGGGCATTAAAATTCATGGCTCCTTTTTTTTATTTTCCTTGCTGAAAATCAATAGTGTTTACTATGAATGAGTGGAACAGTGGACAACAGCGGTGCCGGGGGGACAGAGAGACAGAGGAGAGAGACGGAAGGAGGGAGGAAGAGGTGTGGGGAGGGGGGTTTATTACGATAGGCAGAAGCACCGGAGGCCAAGGTTAAAGACGAGCAGGGCCAGGGAGACGGAAGAGATAGTAGCGCAAAGTAAATCCAGTTGTCTTCTGAATCAGACACGCTGTGCTGCAGATGCATGTTTATGCTTCACCAGCATGAAGATGCAAACCCAACCCGTTGATGCTGGGACGTTGTCCGCACCACCTGATCTGCTGCCTTTTGTTGTTTTTTTAAGCTTTCCTTTCCTCGTTTCCCGCTCCAGCTGACAATCTGTGTGTGTGTGTGTGTGTGTGTGTGTGTGTGTGTGTGTGTGTGTGTGTGTGTGTGTGTGTGTGTGTGTGTGTGTGTGTGTGTGTGTGTGTGTGTGTGTGTGCGTGCGAGCGTGCGAGCGTGTGTGTGTTAATTGGCAGCCAACAAACGCCACTGACCACTGATTCCTCACAAATAAACTGCAAACACACACGCACACACACACACACACACACACACACACACACACACACACACACACACACACACACACACACACACACACACACACACACACACACACAGCTCACACTGAGTTGTTCAGCAGCCTTGACCCTGTTTCATGCAGCTGAAAGCCTGGAAGTTCAGGACGGCTTACCAGTGTTTTGATTAAGCGCTGCCTGTGTGTTTCACACCGCTTGATCAAAGCAGAACAGTGCGTTTTATCTCTTTTCTTTAACTAGCTGTATCTCTGAGATGTTTCATAGCAGTCGAAGCTTTAGGAGCGGTCGTGCCGTTTTACTGCTGGCAAAGTTCTGTCTGTATATGAAAAATAAACAGCGTTTTGATCCCTCTCCGAGTCAGAATTAGACGTTTTCTGCACCACAATCTGGTTTTAAACTGGACTGGTGGTCCTGAGTGTGAGCAAAGGTGCCGCGGCGGCCATCTTGTCCACATCTGCCCCCTCGTCATCGTGCACGCTCCAGATGTTGTGTTTGTTGTGCACGTGTGGTTGTGAGTGAGGGTGATATTCGGCTCATGCATTGTGGAGAGTTGCAGGTGAGATGGTCTAAATGTGAACTGCTGCTATGTGGCCCGGCCCGTCATGAAGCAGCCGGATGTTTTATTCAGTAACAGATGTTGATAACGTATTATGCACGCATCAGAGTCACGTGGCACGGTGCGTGTGAAAAGGAAGGCTGTGCATTCTGATTGTTTATTTCTTTCGGTTTCGCACCAGAGTGATTTGTTTACTTGTTATAAAAGCAAACCCGAGTCGACCGTTTCAGCCGTGTTGACAGGAGTTTTCCGAGGTCAGAATGGAGCGGTGTGGGCATGCTCATGTGTTAATGCGCCTCCGCCAAAGAAAGCGTTGTGTGGTAACTTCGGTTTCTAAGTGCACTCTCCCGGCTTTCTGCTTCTTGGTCTAAAATGACCTCCAAGCACCCATGTACATTAACAGCCAGCATTTCACTATAGCAGCTCCTTCTTTGTGTGTCCACGTGTTTTCCCATCAATATTTCTCCATGTGTTAAAACACAGACCAGAGGCCGCCTCTGCCTCTGTCATGTGCCACTCTTATTTATTTATTTATTTATTTATTTTACATCTATCCATGCTGCTCTAAATGACTGGAGTGGATGAGGGGTCACCGTACGTTGGGGGAGGAGGAGGAGGACAATGCAGGCTGTGGCTGTGATGGAGTCCCCCTGTCGTGGGCGGACGCTGTCCGGTTCGGGACAAGGATGCTCGATCGTTGGTCGCTAAGTTAGCCTTTTGTTTTATTTCCTGGAGTATTGCTTTTGTCCCTAAAAACTGATCGTCTACCCCCGTTTTAGATTTCTGTCCACCTACCCGCCACACCTTCTCCCCCCTCTCTCAGTACTCCGTTCCCTTAGCGACTGTTTCCAAGGTGCCCAGTCCCAAGGGCTGGAGGAGGGGACCAGTGATGTCATGCATGCATAACTCCACACCTGTAATTCATGGCCGCCTCTCCCTTCCTCTTAATCACGTATTTCTTTCTTATTTATTTCCCTCCTAAATTTGAATGTCCACTTCCCAATCCCGACCATCCCAACTGATATTCCACTCCTGATTCAGGAAATCTCTCGTTTTGTTCCGGGTGTTAATTTAAAGTTGCGAGGAGGCGGGGGCCTTATGGAGCAGTGACACTAGCCATCGCAGGACAGGCAGTGGAGCTGCCCTCTGTCCATCGTGTGCGTACGTCTCTACATCTGCTCCATGTTTAAAAGGTCATTTGTCTAACCTGACATTTTCTGCCCTTACCAAAGGTTTCCTCCACATCCAGCCCCGCGCCGCCTCAATCAGAGCCAACGTTCTCTCGTCTATTTATGAACGTTTGGATAAAACTGTTGTGACAACGCATCGCTCTGTGGTGTCAGGAAGCATCAGGAGAGCAGGAGAACGAGGTCTATCGTCTCGTAATGTTTCATAAACTACAAAGTGACAGATGTGTGTGTGTGTGTGCGCGCGTGTGTGTGTGCGTGTGTGTTGTGGGTCTGGGTTGCCTGGGTAATGGGGCCACAGATTCCAAGAAATGCAACTTCCAATGGGAAGTGCAGTGAGTGGGTGGAAACACACGCTCAACGGGGCTTGATTATGGGGATTAATGCATGTGTGTGAGTGTGTGTGTTTGCATAATGCGTGTGTGTGTGTGTGTGTGTGTGTGTTTGCTTTTACAGCTACAAACTCCAGTAAAGTTTTCGGACCAGCAGCGAGGCTGTTTGGCTGGTGTGTGTCAGCAGGATGCTGGTTTTTAAAACTCAGCACAGGTTGTCACTCTCCTGATTTTTTTTGGCCTCACGGCCTTTTGTTCCTCTCCTGCTCCCCCATTTTGAATTTTGTCCAGGACAAAAAAGCGGCCCCCACAAAAAGGCCCCCTACCTGAACCCTGCTTCCCTCCAGACACTTTTCTAAGCTCCCCCTCCATCACACTCTCCTGTTCTCTTCATTCCTTCTGCTCCTTTTTTAGGCTTAATGGTGTCACCTCGGTAGGTATTTGTGAAGCGTGCGGTGCGAGGTTGTACAACGACCTTGCATGGACACAAGTGCTCTAAGTTCAAGACAAAATGTGCCACATTTACCCTTATACGCTATTAAGGAATAATTATTATTATATTACTTTTACTGGTCCAGCCTGTAGACTAAGACCATTAAAGCTTTAAGCTCCGCCCCCCCAATGTAACACAAATGGGACCTTTTCCTGATTACAACATAAAATTATGTGACTTTTCATTTTTTTATGTTGACACTTGTCTAGATGTCTCACCTCAGCTTGGAGCACCGGGTCCACCATCATGTCCTCCCCCTCAGCCAATCAGATTAAACTCAATCTGTCCTCCATGTCCACCATCGTGTCCTCTTCCTCAGTCCCTACCAGACTAAACCCAGTCTGTCCCCCGTGTCCACCGTGGTGTCCTCCTCCTTGCCCTGCCTACCTCTCCAGCACCGTGTTGTGCTGACGGGAGGGCTTGTTGAATGAACTCTGTGGTTGAACCGACAAATCAATGATAAAGAGTAATGACATCAGCAGCGTAATGTGTCTACCTGTGTTTTCATTGACCCCCCCCCCCCCCCCGCTAACCTTTACGCCACCTTACGTCTTCGCCTTTTGCGTTGCCCCATCAACGATGTTTCCATCTCTTTAAGTTTCTCACTACATGTATCTTTTATCTACGTCGTTTGTTTCTCTCTGTTGGTCTGTCTGTCCTCTAACTACCTCCCCCCTTCCTCCCCCTCTCTGTCTCTCCCTCTCTATTGATCCAGTCATAGTTTTCTCAGTCTTCACAGTACTGGGCCGCGCTAATCAATACAGATAATTGTCTGCTCTCTCTCGATGCCAAACATACTCTCCCCTTCTCCCCTCTCTCCCTTTTTATCAATGAACCCCGGTCTTCCCTCACTCCCTCCTCACCCGCCAGGCCCTCACCCCCTCCGGATGGGGATTCCTCCTCCTCTAATGACGAGAGATAACCTGCTTTCTTTACCGATTTTCTCTCACCCTGACCCCCCCTACACACACACACACACACACACATCCCCGCCTCACCCTCTCTGCCTCCCTTTCCTCCCTCGTTCATCGATTACCGTGAGAGTCGGGGCCCGGCCTGCCCGCCCTGCAGATGTAAACACACACAGCGCTCCTGTTGTGGTTTCGCTGCCCTTCGACTGTTCGGCGTGTGTGGGCGCTTTGGTTAATCAGCTGGTTTTGTTTGGTCGTAGCAGTTTATTTACGTTTTTCAGCCTTCTCGCCACAGCCAAAACCTTCTAGATACACGACATCCCCAACTCATCCGCGGATCTTTTGTCATGATTTTCTGGTGTCGATGGACGCAGCATCCATTAAAGAGTTAGAAGTAATAAAACTGAATGAAACCTTCGATGATCAGCTGGAGAATCAGTAAAATGCCGTGTTGGCGCTTTTGTTGGCTTTAGATCCTCGGTCTTCTCTGGAGTGGCCACATCAGCGCCTCGGGCCCTTCGTCGACCAGTTGTTTTGCTCTTCCTGATCAGCTCGACCCTCCTCTGGTGCTTCCGTTACCATGGAGGTGGCTTTGTCCCCTCAGCTGTCTTTAGGTGGGTGGTATGTGTCAAAACAGCAGGCGCATGAACGCCAGCACCCCAAGTCTCCCTGTAGAGCATTGTTTTGTGACAAGACATTCAATGCATTTCACTCCACACATCATTGTGGCGGTTCTCTCTGCAAAGGAAAAAATCATCTCTAAACACCAAGTGTGGGTTTTACAGTCCGTACAGCGCCCCGTGATATTAATCTGTTAGATAAAGGTGATTCATGGCAGAGAAAAACACGGTAACTGACCAGGAAAGGCACAAAAACAGACAAATCACAAAAGCTGTAATTAACAAATACCTGTTTGTTCAACCAGCTGATTTATATTAAATAAAAGCAGGTTAAAATGGTTTAGACTGGATGTAAAGCCTGGAGAGAACAGTGGGTATCCACAGCAGTGCAGCATTCATTTTCTGTCTCTACATATGAAATCCTGTGTGTTTAATAATGCATTTACCCATCCAGCCAACAAGGCAGGTTATGGGCCTGCAGGTTATTGTACAGTGTGTGTGTGTGTGTGTGTGTGTGTGTGTGTGTGTGTGTGTGTGTGCAGCGGCACACACGTGTCTATCTTTCTCCAAATCAAGCCTGTAGTATCCAGCACAAGTCTCTGATGTATCCTCCATCACTGAGCTGCAATATCAATGACAATGTGTATTTATAGTCTACGGTATGTGTCTAACGCTTATAGGGGAATGTCACAGACAGCCGAGGACCCGGCACCTCTCCGTTTGGTCTTTTCCACACGGAGGGCAGGTAAGGTGGAGAAGGCGAAAACGACATCGCTGTACAGATTAAAATCGAGCGGTTGGTAGGAGAGCAGTCCGTGCCTGAGTGGAGCCGGTTTGGGTTTTGTGAACATCTGCAGCGGGATGTGTTCACGTGAGACGCGCTCAGGTTCGATGACCGGTAGGGATGGGGTGTGCTACGGTCCAGGAGGAGGTTAGGGGATAGGGAGGAAGGCAGCAGGGAGCCTCCTTACTCTGTGGGAGTTGAACCTATGACCCCTGACCTCCCTCTAGCCCCTCTGATCATGGACTTGAACCAGGTGACCCCTCCCCCTCGTGGACAATCTGTTCTCGTCCCAGCCTGCCTGCTAGTAACGGTTTTAGTGGCACGTGAGTGCACGTCCACACTCGATCCAGGGTCCGTCCCGGCTGCTGGGGAACTGGAGTGGACATTTTTCAAATTCAGTTCCTCTCATTTTTCCTTTCTTTGCTGTTTCTCTTGTTCCTCTTTTTGCACAAATGGCGGCGTACGGTATGGAGCATGATCCTCGGGGGGCTCCGCTCTGTCTCTCGGTGGACACCGGCTCCCCTGCTGCTCCTCTAACGAGGACAGAAACAGGGAGGTTTATGCATACCTGGCCCCCGTTCATTCTTCACCTGTCAACAAAATCCTTCTCACTTCAGAAAAAAAGAAGTGGAGATACAGTATGGAGCAGTGGAAGGAGGGGAGTTTAGGAGCTGATTTATTCCTCCCGGCCATTTTCTCTCCTCCTTATTCCTTCACTTTTTCCCTTGTTTGTATTTGTGAGCTCTGCTTATCAGATCCCAGCGCCATTCAAGGCCTCAGTCAGGGGGAGAAACCAGACGCCTCCATCTCTCCTCCTCTCCTGCTTTCCTGGGCTCTCCCTCTCTCCCTCTCCTAACCTTTGAGAATAAGAACCTTGAATTTGAATTTCAGAGCAAGCGAGCGAGAAGAGGGTTTGGGGCGGGTGTAGGAGGGAGTCGGTGGAGAGGAGAAAGAAGGAGGAGGAGGGGGGGGGGGGTGCTGTGGTCATTGAGAAAGGGCCTGTTCAGCACGTCCCCCGGCCTCCCCCCTCAGAGGGGCCCCGATCGATACAAACTCGGAGCAATAAAGCTTTCCCCCTGTCATCTCTGCAGAATACAAAGCAGAATAGAGGGAGGAGAGGGAGGGAGAGAAGAAGAGAGGGAGAGAGGTGAAAAGCTGTTCCGCTAGCCAGACCAATTTCCTTGCCCCCCTCCCTCCATCCTCCCGTTTGCTCCAACAGCTCCCTAACACACCAACACCTATATCACCCCCTTCTTTAGCTCCTTATTCTTTTATTATCCACCCCTCTTTCACCTTATGCTCCTCCCACCTGTATATTCTCAGAAGTTCCTAAATAAAAATACAGCATAAATTAGCGAGAGAGAGAGAGAGAGAGAGAGAGAGAGAGAGAGAGAGAGAGAGATTAAAATGAACCGAAGAGGAGCTAAAACGGGGATAGAGGAGAGGAAGATGGATGTAGCATTACAGGTAGAGAGGAGGCAGAGAAGAATTGATGATGATGAGGAAGAAAAGATAAAACATGTGGGTGGGTGGGTGCGGGGTGGGGGGGTCACACTGTAAATCCCTTTAATTGAGAGCCAATTACTGTAAATGTAATCTGGATACAAAGCAAACTCACACCACAGACAAAATACTGTGTGTGTGTGTGTGTGTGTGTGTGTGTGTGTGTGTGTGTGTGTGTGTGTGTGTGTGTGTGTGTGTGTGTGTGTGTGTGTGTGTGTGTGTGTGTGTGTGTGTGTGTGTGTGTGTGTGTGTGTGTGTGTGTGTGTGTGTGTGTGTGTGTGTGTGTGTGTGAGACGACCCTGTCTCTATTCTTCTCAGCTGAATGGCGGTGCAGGAGTCAGCCTGCCAATCAACTATTGTGCTCTTGTCAATTTAATAATATTTCTGAGCGCTGACCTCCACAGCACTACAGCCATCACTCTGTGTGTGTGTGTGTGTGTGTGTGTTCTTATATATTTCTCTCATTCTAACCTCCCCTCCTCCTCACCTCCCACTCCTGTCTCCCTCCCTCTCTCTCCGTCTCTTATTCTCTTATTAGAAGAAGACAGTGTGAATCCTTCATCTGTCTTCCACTAATTCTCTCCGTTATTGTCCCCCCGTCTCTCCGCGCTCCTTCACTCGTGTCTTTTCTCACGGTGATCCATATTCCACGGCCTTCCCATCCTTCCTAGTTATGTTCGACTTTTCTTTGCATTTTCCCCTTTGAGCTCACCCTCCATCACCTTATCTCAACTTTCTCTCTCTCCGTCCCTTCCTCCCCCTCTCAGCGGCTGTCCCCTCTCCTCCAACTCTTGCTGTCTCATTGTCATCATTGCCCCATTTCTCTCTTTTTTTTATTGCTTTTTCATCATCATTCTCCCATTTTGTCAACTCTGTGTCCCCCATCACTCCTCAGCGTCCCTCTCTCCATCCTTCCACCCATCCTTCCTTCCTTCCTTCCTTCCTTCCTCCACCCTTTTCATTCCCCAGGGAGGTCAGTAATAATGGTTGTGATGGAGTGAGAGAGGGAGGTGCGATTATTGTCTTGTCGGGAGTCAGAGGAATCGATCGGCCCAGAAATATGAGGCGCGAGAAAGAGCCGCTGTGTCAGATACAATAACCACCCGCTCCCGGGGGCTTACACACACACACACACACACACACACACACACACACACACACACACACACACAAGCATATACCCATTTTCAGCACCAACATTCACATTTATTTAGTTGAACACAAGAGTGGACTCTGACATGCACACACACTCTCTCTGTGCCATATTTCTTTTTTATTAACGCACACATATCCTTCTTCTTCTTCTTCTTCTTCTTCTTCTTCTTCTGTGGTGGAGGAAGGCGGCGAGGCAGCCTGGTCATCTACATGCTTTGATCTGTGATAAAGCGTAGAGGTAGATCCGTTCTGATGATTCTTCATGCACAGATAAAGGGCAAGGCGAGGAAAATCGCTCACACACCTCTCACTCACGCCGCTACAAACAGACATAAACACACACACACACACACACACACACACACACATGCATGCACGCGCTCTCGCTGAGACCTTTCGCTGCTGTTGCCTGGCAACGTGGCCGAGTGTCCAATCCAGGCGGAGAACAGTGGCCGGTGATGTCACAGCTGCTGCTGACCAGCAGGTCTGAGGGGGAAGGAGAAGACAGAGGAGGAGAGGAGAAAGTTTGGAGAGGTGGAAGGTCGAGGAAAGCGATGGTGATGATGATGCGATATGCAGATGATGCTCTCCTTCCACCTGTGTGCTGTTTAATCAGAAGATGATCATTTTTTCACAGCCGTCTGGTGAAAGTGAACAGCTGAGTGGCCTCAGAGCTCCTGTGAGAGCTGCCGGACCCTCGACTCCTTCAAAATAAGAGGAGCAAAGATCTGAGCTTCCACCTCGGTGGTGCCGTGGGAGAGGACGGCATCTAGCCCAGCTCCCTGAGGGCTGCTGGGATGATGTGGAGGAAGGAAGGATGGAGGGGCCATAGGAGGAGCAGCAAGTGAGAGGTGTAAGGACAGGAGGTGTTGTAAAGGTGTAGGTGGCTGAGATGGCTCTGGTCCCAAGGTAGCCAGCAGCGGTAGTGTGTTTTAGTCCCCGCTGCTCCTCATACAAACCTCAACTGGTGTAGGCCTACTGTTTATAATCCTGCAGCTCCTCATGGGGCGACACCTTAACACACACACACACACACACACACACACACACACACTTGGTTTAAAATCTCTCACCTTGTATAATAGAGTCCTACGTTTGGACCGTGACTCGGTGGCTCCATCACCGAGCCGTGTTCGGTCCCCATCCATAAAGAGAGGAATATGATGGATTATATGAATTAGAGAGAGAGAGAGAGAGAGAGAGAGAGAGAGAGAGAGAGAGTGTGTGTGTGTGTGTGTGTGCGTGCGTGCGTGCGTGCGTGTGTGTGTGTGTGTGTGTGTGTGTGTGTGTGTGTGTGTGTGTGTGTGTGTGTGTGTGTGCGTGCGTGTGTGTGTGTGTGTGTGTGTGTGTGTGTGTGTGTGTGTGTGTGTGTGTGTGTGTGCCGTAGGCCTCAGGCTGCGCTCCATATAAGAGGGCCCTCGCCATGAAGGTACACCCAACTGGCACCAGTTGTCCCTTCGATGACCCATTATACAAACTCTCCTCCCTCCAGCCACCATCTTTCCCTCCAATCTGTTTTATTCAGCCCTCTCTATCGCTCACCTCCGTTCCTTCCACCTTTGCGTTCTCGACTTCACCGTTTCTCCCTTCCTCTCTCTCTCCCAGTAATTCTCTCACTCCCTGCCTCTCGCTCGTTCCTTCTGTGACATTGGAGTGATTGATGGGGCTCCAGAGGCTTAAAACCTCCACCCATCCTCCTCCCCGGAGCCCCACTATCCGATTGTGTGCTTTTATGTTTCAGAAGTGACCAAAACGCTACGGAATTAAACCATTTAACATGAACTTCAGTGAGAAATTAAATGATTTTTTATTCTTTTTACTGTTTTAATAAGAAAAAAATACGATTTTCTTTAGTTGATGGCTGATGTTGTAATAGAGTGTGTAAATTGTTACTATCTCCATGGCAACCCAGATTTAGATCTTCTTTGGGCCCCCAAACTGTACAAAACACACAAAGATTCACCATTTGGGGCTACGCAAAACACACACACACACACACCTACTTGGGTAGGACTGAGTGTGAGCAAAGGTCACGGCCAAAGCCAGGCTGCTCAAATGACCTCTGACCCAAGGGACCGTCCCCCTCAGCAACACACAGTCTCTCACTGCCTGACGAAGGTTTCCAACCCAGATTTATCACCAATGATGGAAAAACTAATTTTATGTCAGTCGGATCCTAAAAGTCTTTGAGTTTCAGACTCAAGCGATCGTTTTTTAAATCAGTTTTCAGGGTCAGATGGCTGGAATTCCCCCCTAAATCCATCCCGCCATCGTCACACTCGGATAGAAGTCCATGTGTGAGACCGCTCCAATTTATTTAGTTATTGTTTCATCAGCTTTGTGCAGAGAAATCCTGTTTTCCCACGTCGCTTTTATGGTGTTCTACTTCTCATGATTAACGCATGTTTATAAAGTCGGAGCACAAGTGCTTTGTTTAAACTGGAGGTCCGATTTAAAGGAGGCTGCGGTGTGTGTGTGTGTGTGTGTGTGTGTATGTGTGTGTGTGTGTCAGCCAGCGTCCTGCAGCACATCAGGTTGTTGTAAATCACCACATCAAGTATTTATAAGGTTAAACTTGGGAACTCTGCTGCCGTTAGCTTTTGAATTAGTGAACTCAGACAAGGGAGAAGGACAGGGAGGGGTGATGAGTGTGTGTGTGTGTGTGTGTGTGTGTGTGTGTGTGTGTGTGTGTGTGTGTGTGTGTGTGTGTGTGTGTGTGTGTGTGTGTGTGTGTGTGTGTGTGTGAGTGTGTGTGTGTGTGAATCTGATTTAGGAGAAGAAAGAGTGCCACCCTGTGGCTGGTGGAGTCTACTGTCAGAGCAGCTTTTCACCTCTGAAAATGTTCCAGTTCAGCTGAAACGAGCAGCTCTCTCTCACCCCGGCGTCCTTCCTCCACATCAGATTCATCACGTTTAGTATTTTAATCCAAGTGGGTGATTCTAATGATGGCTCACATCAGCTTCATCAGCAACGTTCCACTTTCATGCCACATGTACCCATCCCGCGTGGAGCCCACAGCGTGGCGTGGTCAGTGGTACAGCGAGCGCCGTGACGCGGGTTTTCCTTCCGCTCGGGTTCAGGGTGTTAAACTTTGCTGAAGGTGTCTCACATCTTCTGGTGTTGGAGTCGACCTCCCCCTGACACACACATGCTTACTCCTTCACGTCACACACACACACACACACACACACACACACACGCACGCACACACACACATGCACGCACACACACACACATACATCCAAGAGGAGAGAGGTGTCATTATTTCTGTTACGTTTCTGAATGTTCTTTGGGTCAAAGGTCAGGAAAGTTGTCACTAAATCTAATCAGTGAAAGTATCGCGTGTGTGAAAGAGTTCATGTTTGTGTGTGTGTGAGTGGCTGTTTCCAGCCGCACCATCACTTTCCGACGCCACTCATCATCCCCCTCTTTTTCACCTCATTCATCTGATCAATCTCCTCTCGCTCTCCCACTCCTTCTTCTGTGTCCCCCTTTTCTTTCCTTTTCTATTTTTTATTTTTTGCATTTTTCTCTCCTCAGCTGTGAGTTCCTACTCTTCAGAGAGTTACTTCCTGTTAAGTTGCAGGATGTGGGTGAGGAGGCGGGGCCTTTTTTAGGGGAGGTGCGGTCTGTGTGTGTGTGTGATAGACAGAGGAAGACAGAACGACAGAAAGGGAGGGAGGGTAATTCAACCATATGATTTAACACTCCTCCTTTGGGTTAGAGAGCGACACGGGGAGGGCGAGTGAGAGCTTTTCTTTTAGTAAGCACGCACACACACACACACCTGCACACACTCTTGCACACACACACACAGACAGATATGACCAAGACAGCAGCAATAGCAGCGAAGGACTTCTCCAGTATGTGGTTGCCAGGTGAGTGGCTGTCTGTGCAGCTCTTCCTTCATTTCCCGAGACCAATTACAGCTGAAGGGATGTGTGTGTGTGTGTGTGTGTGTGTGTGTGTGTGTGTGTGTGTGTGTGTGTGTGTGTGTGTGTGTGTGTGTGTGTACGGGAGAAAGAGTTGTGTCTGTGCTGCTAATTAATGCCACTGAGTCTAACACGCTCAGCTAATGAGAGAACATCAAAGGAGGAGAGGTGGTGTGACGTGGAAGATGGACAGATGGATGGATGAGTGGACGCCTGTCGCAGGCCGAGAGAAAGGTCACACACCTCACTAGCCCTTTAGTGTGTGTGTGTGTGTGTGTGTGTGTGTGTGTGTCTAATTAGGTGTTAAACACTGTTTTAAAAGATTTAAAAATATGCCTCTAATGTAAAAATCACTTTTGCAGCTTTAAAACAACGTAAGTAGATTTTTTTTACGTCTTTTGTTTCTGATGCGGCGCTGCGGCTCGGATCCATTTGTTTTCACCTTACAGATGTTTGTGATAAGGGTTTGTGCAACTTTTAAAGTGGTATTAACTCGTGTCAGGGTGGGTGTGCACGGGCTTATTTATGTCTTTGTTTATTTTTATTGGACCTTTTTTCAAACTGCTTAATTTGAATTTTACAGTCCTGTATTTTAAAAAAGCAGAGTTTTAAAAAGGGGAATTAAAAATGTTGGGATTTGAAAGAGCAGGTAACTTTACAATAAGGGTCCCTTTATTAACGTTACTCAGTGCATTATTAATCATTAATAAACAAAGGGTCCCTTTATTAGTGTTATTGTTAAAGTGTCCTTAAGGTTAGTACAAAGGGCCTTGGGGGGTGTCTGCTTAGTTATGCATTACATAATATGGTTAAGCAGTTGTGATCTGCCTGTATCCGTCCTGTCTATGTGTGTGTGTGTAATCTTGGTCAGGCTGTACTGTGGAGTCAAGTTCCTATGCTCTGGATCGCTGGAGCGCTGGCAATAAAATTCATTCTGATTCTGATTCTGATAGTTTGTTAATGCTTAATTACACATTAAGTAACAGTAATAACGGGACCCTTATTGTAACCGAAAAGCAGAAAAATGTGCATCTCTTCTCCAGCGGTGGCCTCGTTTCTGCTGGTGAGTTTAGGCGGTAAGAAGAAACACACCGTCTCAGCGTGATAAATAAGTACATAAATAAATAATAAATAAACACATCAGGCTGTCAGCTGACTCGCTAATTACCAGAAATCACTTTTCTAAACGTCAATTAGCTCATGATTCGCCTCTCTGGGCGTCATGAAATACTTAAGATAAGAGGATTTTTCTAATTTTCATGATGCTGTTTGCTGTTCATCAGAAGGTGATTCGTGAGTTTTACACACTGTCACTTCTTAACTTGGCGTGGTCGCCGTGGTGACATCCACAAGGTTACACAGACCAGAGTGACACATCCTCCTCACACAAAACGGCCGACAAACGTCCAGAAATCCAAACGGAGGGGTAGAAAAACTCCTGCAGCAGCTACGTCTGTGCAGCTGTCTTACACGAACGTTAATGTCTAATTTATTAATATAATATTAAAGCTGCGATATTCATGTTTAAGGATGTTATTGCGCAACTCTTTTGAATAAAATGCATCAGCAGAAATATTCATTTACATCAAAATCCAAACGTGAAAGTAAACACACTCCTTCACGCTTCCCACCAAAAACTAATATTTATTCATTAGTTTTGTAATTAAACACAAAATTCTAGTAGTTATTTTCACTTCCTAAAGGAAATGATCAAATACTTTAGTGAAATGTCGTCATCATCAACCATCTGCTTATTTATGTTTATTAGAATATTTTATTTTCCTGTTTTAATCGATTTAGAGCTAAGCTGTTTATGTTTTTCTATTATAAGAATTAAGTCTGATTTGAATAAATTATCCATTTTATATAATTCTCTATCTGCATAAGTGACTTTAGTAAGACTTTACAGTAAGGGCCCCTTTATTAGCATTACTTAGTGCATTATTAAGCATTAATAAATGTTACTGTCATTGTTAATGATTAAGTGTCCTAAAGGTTAGGACAGTGCCAGGGGGTGTCTGCTTAGTAATGCATTACATAATATGGTTAGCAGTTGTTAATACTTTATTTAATAGTTTATTAATGCTTAATAATGCACTAAGTAACGTTAATAAAGGGACCTTGTTGTAACGTGTTATCGTTTATCAAAATCAAAGCCTTTGAACAACGTTTGGTTTAATAAAAACTTCAATTATTATTTTTAAACAGCACCAGCTGTGTGTGTGTGTGTGTGTGTGTGTGTGTGTGTGTGTGTGTGTGTGTGTGTGTGTGTGTGTGTGTGTGTGTGTGTGTGTGTGTGTGTGTGTGTGTGCTGTCTGGACTGTTTCTGTTATTCTCCTCTGGGTATTTCATTTCAGATGAAACTTCACTACCCCCTCTCTCTCTCTCTCTCTCACACACACACACACACACACACACACACACACACACACACACACACACACACACACACACACACACACACACACACACACACACACACACACACACACACACACACGAGGATTATACAGCATAACATCTGATCTGTTTAAGACACCTGGCCTGATGTGACGGCTCTCAGGGTCACAGGTAAACTCTGACCTTGACCCGAGCGGCTGCAGCAGCCACATGCTGACGGGTAGTCGTTTCTACTTGTTGGGAAAAGTTAGTGTTCCCCTGCTTCTTGATGACTCTGGTGCAGCGGCGTGCTCTAAAGGTGGAGTGAAAGAGAGAGTGAGAGAGCAGGTTAATATTAATAGCCAGACTGACAGTAAGTGTTGGGTTTAGCACAACGCTTTCAACCCGGTACAAGGGGAAGTCGGGAGGGGAAGTGAGAAAAAGACACAGCATCTTGATATACTGTCCCACCGCCGTATTACTGACCACATTATCCACCGCGCTGCCGTCTGCTGGCCGATCCAGAACATGAATCAACACCTTTCCCTGCCGTCCTGCAGCTGCAGCTGCAGCGCCACGGCCAGCTGCTTCCTGAGCTGGACCCTGGCTCTCACGCCTGAGGGCCCAGGGCGGTCAGAGGAGGCATCCACAGTAACTCAGCAATATTGGGAAAGATAATTATAAATAAGAGGAAGGTGCTATTTGGGGGTAAATTCAGTGGTTTTCAGAAGAAATTGAGCAACGGTGGACAGTTCTTTAGTTTCACGAATAGCCTTGGTGTAAAGTACAGAAAGAGAAGGTGGTGTGTGAAACGCTGGAGAATCCACCAGCTGGCCGTGGTGATGGATCACTACATTACCTTTTTGTCAGGAGACTAAAATAGCACCAACTTTTTAAGGGAAATCCTGCTGTGTGTGTGTGTGTGTGTGTGTGTGTGTGTGTGTGTGTGTGTGTGTGTGTGTGTGTGTTGTTGTTGTTGACAATGTGGCGGTAAAGTGAAGCTGATTATCACTTCCCCCTTCCTAAAGATGTTGCACGTACTAAAGTTGACTGATCTCACATCTGTTTCAGTGAAACAGGCTGAAGAACGCTCCTCTCATCAAAGAGAGGCTCTTCTTCTATGGTTTCTCTCTTTTCTGATGTTTTTGTGTCTGCAAACACCTTATTGGGTTTAAACCGGCGGCAGGTCAGCGGTGGTCAGTGGTCCTGTGTGCTGCTACTGACACCCAGTGGTGAAAAACATGCTTGACCACTTGATACATTATTTTTTATTTACAGAAAGTCTGAAGAAAAGTGAAGTTTTCATGGCAACAAGCTGATGGAGATCCATCAGAGTCAGCGCTAAACGAGAGAAGGAGGGTGGAGGAGAAAAAAGAGCAGGGAGACGGAGTTTATTATGCAGGTGGCTGATATAATTAGCCGGTCGTTGGGCAGATTTGCATGTTTTCACAAAAGGGAAGTAGCTCGGCATGTGTGTGTGTGAGAGAGATTGTGTGTGAGAGTGTGTGTGTGTGCATGCGTGTTTGGAGGAGACACAGCGGGAGACAAAAAATGGACACGACTAAAAGTCTCTTTTTTTTACAGTTTGTGGTTTGAAAAGCATAAAACTCCTTTTGTTACGGGATACTGCTGCAGGCTGATGAACCAACATAAATCACCACACACACACACACACACACACACACACACACACACACACACCCTCCTCTCCACCGCTGCCTGAATCCCACTTTTGTTTTTGTCTGTTTTAGTTCTGAAGAGAACAAAAAGAAGTCAAACTCGGTGCCCTCCTTCATTCACGAGCGTCGCCACAGGGACCGTCCCAGCGCAGATCCAGGAGGCGATGATAAACACCACGAGACGTTCTCGGTGCAGCTCTCCTCCCACGAAAACACCTCGGGTTAAATTTAGATCGAGCAAGCACCCTGATCGGCCCACTCCTCAGCTCGAACCGCGCACTGGAAAGAGTGAATGGATGTGGGTTGCGTTGAGCTTTGTGAACGACTCAGACTCGTCGTTTGGTTTTACAGTGTGTAGGCTCGCTCTGTGACCTGAAAAACACTCGACCTGACGCCCTCCTCTTTCCCCCTTCTCGTCACGGTTCTGGTCACTGTGTTCACGTGTGTGTTTCCCTGTTGCAGACATCAGGATGTCGAAGCTCGTGGAGGTTGAGAAGGTCGGGGCTGACTCGCCTTTAGAGGCCACAGGTAGGATCGCTCTCGCTGTATCAGATATGTAAAGAGCTGCACGTGACGCGGGAAGGTACACCCCTGAGTGCACGAGTTGTGTTGGGGATGAGCATGGACGTAATTTTCACTTTAGAAGTGGGGGGGGACACGGGGGAGGGAGGAGGGGGGAGGGGTATCTTTACGGTATGCTCTAATGGGAAACAGACTTCAACGCAAACGGTTGTTTTCCGCTCGGTCCTAGAGCTCATCCAGTGTTAATTTAATATAGCGTAATATTGTTTTGGATGGTAAAAAGTGCAGGGGTCAAAACTTGACTTTGGAAAATGTGTGTGTGTGTGGGGGGGGGGGGGGGGCATGTCCCCCCTGTCCCCCCCAAAAATTACGTCCATGGGGATGAGACTGATCACTTTTTCCCTTCCCCTCCCACAGAGTCAGAGCGGAATGGACCCGAATCAAATCACCAGGTAACACCTGAGACTTCCACCTCCTCTCACCTTCACAACGACGACAACGCTTACGTTCACCTGAGCAAAAAGAAGCTATTCATGATAAAAATGTGTCTTTTTTTCATTGTTTCTTTTCTTCAAGTCTCTGAAAATCAGCCCGTTCCCCCTGTCGCCAAACCTGAACAGCAGCAAGGTGAGTGTGTTGAGCTGCTCGTGCATGTCTGTGCGTGACCCTCGGCCCTTTTGTGTCCCGGTATCACGCTTTTGCTTTATTGCCTCAGCTTTATGTTCATTTCTAAGCTCTGAATTGTTCTTTTTGTCACGTGTGACGGTGAAGCCGGCGTTGTGGCTGCTCTCCGCCCGGTCCCGAATGTAAACAAACGCGCCACCGCCCATCTCCCCTAAAGAAAACCCTGAGAGCATGCGGCGCTCTCCTTTCACAGAGCCTTTAGAGCGCTAAAGTAAACCTATAAGAATGCTTTTCTCACCAGGAATAAATAAATAACCCATTTTCGTACCGCAGGATTTATGCAAACCAGCGAGGTGGAGGAGGTTCCCTCGTGCCGGTTCAGACATGCCCTCCACCGGGAGAAAAGAGCATCTTTTTGTGCAAAGTGAATGATCAAACCAAAGAGTTTACCTGTGACAGAGTGTGGGAATTGTCAGAGTTTTTAACCAATCATCTGTAAACAAAGCGAGAGCTCAGAAGGTTCAGGAACCTCTAAACTCCATCAGCACACCAACCTGCTCCTCTCTCTGTTGTTGCTCCAGAGTAAGATGGACGAGAGTGCTGAAATGTCCCCGGGCCTCCCCTCCTCTCACGGCCCGACCCCCTCACAAACAGCTCTGCAGCACACACAGCTGATGCTGACCGGCTCCCAGCTCGCGGGGGTAAGTCTGAATATCTAAAAGCACCTTTGCTTTGCTTTCACCTCGCCTGCTTCTCCTGTGCTGCTTTTTGAACGCTTCCTCTCCCCCCTTTTCTCCTTCCCTTCTTTGTCGTTGCTTCCTAATCTTCCCCTCTCCTCTCCTCGACCCTCTTCCTTCGCCAGCTGACAGCTTTATTGCCAGCTCAGCAGCAGCTACTGCTACAGCAGGCTCAGGCTCAGCTCCTGGCCGCCGCCGTGCAGCAGTCCAACGCGGCGGCTCACGCTGCCCACGCAGCCGCCCAAGCCAATCAGCAAGCTCAGGCAGCTGCAGCGGCGAATCAGCAGGCCCAGCAGCAGCAGCAGCAGCAAGCGGGGCAGCAGGTTCACTCTCAGTCCCAGGGACAGAGCACACAGGAGCAAAACACCCAAAGCGTCCCTGTCCCTCCTCCTCAGCTCACCCTCTCCCAGCCCATCCAGCTCACCGCCCAGGTACCGACCACCAGCCCGTCGTTTCCTGATCAGCGACTGATTCGGGAGCTTTTAGTCCTCAGAACGCTTCTTCTTGTAAATTTTTAGTGTTTGTGCTGATTCTGGATCTTCTTCCTGGTTTTGGTTTCTCCGTTTTCCTGCACTTTGAATCTGTTTACCCAGAATCTGCTGATAGAAATAAACTCTCCTCCATCTGAACCTATTGTCCCTCCGTTGAACAGGACATCCAGCAGCTGCTGCAGCTTCAACAGCTGGTGTTGGTGCCTGGTCACCCACTTCCATCCCCAGCCCAGTTCCTCCTCCCACAGGCGCAGCAGGGCCAGCAAGGTGGGTTCAGTGGGTGGCAGGTGTGTCCCCTCCTTTTAACAGTTTGAAAATCCTCTTTTGCTCTTGTTTTGCTCAGGACTCTTATCGACACCAAATCTTATTCCGCTACCTCAGCAGAACCAGGGGAGCCTCCTTTCTGCTCCGGCTAGAATGGGGCTGCAGACACAGGTAGGAAACGCGGTCGGTGGAAAAGACAAACCCCGCAGCTGCAGCAGTAGCGGTGAACAAACGCTCCTCTTCTTCTCTCGATTTCACTTTCGCCCGTCTGAACTCCCGTCAGGTGCAGCGCGATAAGAGCGTGGATTTGAGCGGCAGCGGAGGCATGACCGCGGCACCCTCTGTGACCTCTCACCCCGACGAGCCCAGCGACCTGGAAGAGCTCGAACAGTTTGCTCGCACTTTTAAACAGAGACGCATCAAACTGGGCTTCACGCAGGTAAGAGGGTGGCACCTGCCTCGCTGGGGGGGTCGGGATGTGTGCTGGCTCGTCTCCAACGACACCTCTCTGCTCTTTGGCGGCTCCAACAGGGAGACGTGGGCTTGGCCATGGGGAAGCTCTACGGGAACGACTTCAGTCAGACCACCATCTCCCGCTTTGAGGCGCTCAACCTGAGCTTCAAGAACATGTGCAAGCTGAAGCCTCTGCTGGAGAAGTGGCTCAACGACGCAGGTGAGTCCTCATCCGCCTGTTCCCCTGCGGACCACGTGGATGTGTGTCTGACTTTGTCTGACGTTGTCCTGCAGAGACCATGTCCATCGACAGCACCCTGCCCAGTCCCAGCTCCCTGTCCTCCCCTTCACTGGGCTTTGAGGGGATTCCGGGTCGCCGCAGAAAGAAAAGAACCAGCATTGAGACGAATGTCCGAGTGGCCCTAGAACGATCCTTCCTGACTGTAAGATGTTTATTTTAAGCACTTTTATTGTGTAAAGATGCAACAAAAGCCCCTTTTTTTCTGGATGCTGCAACAATTGCAAACAGTTTCACCGATTTAGACTTTTTGTTTTTCCTCTTGATGACCCGATTTGGGCTCTGCTGACACGAGTCGCGTCTCGTTTCAGAACCAGAAGCCCACCTCCGAGGAGATCCTGTTGATCGCTGAGCAGCTTAACATGGAGAAGGAGGTGATCCGGGTCTGGTTCTGCAACCGCCGGCAGAAAGAGAAGCGCATCAATCCCAGCAGCGCCACCCCTCCGCTGCCCAGTCAGCCCCCCGCTGCCCCGCAGACGCACAAACCGCCGTGCTATAGCCCCCACATGGTAACACCTCACCCCGCTGATCAGACGCTTTGCACCGTTCCAGCGTCTGAGCGTGTTTGTCTCTCTTTCTGACAGATGTCCAGCCAGCTGTCCCAGGCCGTGACCAACCTCAGCAGCACAACAGCCACCACCATGTCCTCCATCTGCCCCTTGACTTCCAGCCTCACCTCTACTCACCCCTCTCTCACCTCCACCCACCCCCCTCTGAGCTCCACGCCCTCCCCAGTGACACCTCCTCCTCCCCCTCGCAGCACAGCCAGCCCTGCCACTCCCAGCCACAACACACTCAACCTAAACACAGGGTGAGAGACGCCCGCGGCGCCAAACGCCATCACTCCTGCGGACGCGAGGAGACCCTCCTCTGCTCCTTCTTTTTTGTTTCCGTTTTTACTTTTTATCAGACGTTTCCAGTTTGAGACAGAAGGAAAAGGGGAGATTAGCTCGTCTTGACTACTTTGATGCAATTAAGTCAAATTAAATTAAAAATCTGCAGGAATTAGAGGGATTTCTAAAGATTAACCAACAGATTCACAACCATTATGCAAATCTGTTTTTATTAGCGCATTCATTCTCACTTGCTACCTGCTCCTCCTCGTAAAGTAGACACCTGCTAGTTATATCTTGAGACATGCATGTAAAAAAATCCAGCATCTTTTAGCATCTAGACGTTTTTTGTTGCTTATATTCGTTATTTCACTTAAAAGTGTGGAAATCTAAAAAAAAAACCATTTTTTTAAGATTATTTATGATTCTAATCAGTCACTCTGGGATTTTCATGCAGGCTGAACATGAAAATAGTCTCTTACACCTATCTCCTGCGTCAGCTTCTGATAGAAAACAGATGGTGAAACTCTAGGATTAGAAAATCCTGACAGATCTACGTCACACTGTCACTTAATATTCATCTTGACTCATGACGGGGAAGGCTGTTGTTGGTTTAGCGTCCAGGAGAGAGCCGAGCACATCCCAGCTAGTCGAAGCTAATTGTTAGCATTAGCACCTCCACCACACAGCAGAACTCCTTCTGGCTTGTGTTATTTGTTGAGATAAAACATCCACGTTGCAGAGCAAACAGAGTCAGTGGATGAGTCACGTTGATGTTAGCCAATCAGAGATGAGATGTCTGCATATCAGGAAATAAGACTCCAAATCCTGCTGTTTTCTGCCCTCTTCTCCTCCAATTAACTTCTACTTCCTGAAACAGGAGCGCCAGAGCTTTTTTTCCCACAGAAAACAACTCAAGACCTGTTAAAATAATGAGTGTGTTTCCACTTTATGTTCCTAAAAGTTAAATAACCACTGGATGTTGACACATTTTAAACAGTTTATTCAAAGATGAGCTGGAACAGAAGGTTGAATCAGAGCTCTTAAGGCCGATCTATAACTGCAGGAATTTACACGACCAGCAAGTTTTCCTTTAAATGCAGGACGCTGTTTGGTTGGCACTAATCCAAATGGCGTCCACAGTGGAGGCTCAAATCCTCAGTGAAGTTTTGTAAAATCATTCTAGTGCTGCTGGTTTTTGAAACTGCTTTAAGTTATGAGCAGAATTTAAATAAACCTATTCAAGTCAAAATTATCTAAAAAAAATGGTTAAAGAGCAAGTCACCCCTTGCCAGATTCTTACTCAACTCCCACTTCCTGTTTGAAAAATGCAACAAATGCTGTTGCCTAGCCGACCGAAAGGGTGGAGCCACTAACAAATACACACACACACGACATTGTGACGTCATAATGTACCATCTAACATCATAGTATACCTCTTAGCCAATAGCGATGGCAGATTTAAAGAGCAAGTCACCCCCAAATAAACTTTTTTTTGCTGATAAACTAAATAAACGAGTGTCTAATCGTGCTGCAGACACGTGTCGTCAATAATTTGGTACTTCAGTGCATCTTAGTTAAAATTTAAATTTTCTGCCTAAAACTGGCAGTGTTGTGCCGTTGTCAGGTAAAAACTCTGCACTGTATTTTAATTTAAATCTGCCACCGCTATTGGCTAAGAGGTATGCTATGATGTAAACTGGTACATTATGATGTCACAATGCTGTCGTGAGCCTGAGTGTGTGTGTATTTGTTAGCGGCTCCGCCCTCTCGGTCTGCCAGGCAACAGCATGTGTTGCATTTTTCAAACATGAAGTGGGAGTGGAGTTAGACTCTGGTAGGGGGTGACTTGCTCTTTAAATTCAAATGCAGTGCTGAGTTTTTGCCTGACGACGGTGCATCGCTGACAGTTTTAGGCAGATTATTTAAATTTTAACTAAGATGCACTAAAGTGCCAAATTATTGACTGAACGTGTCTACAGAGCAATTAGACACTCATTTATATTGTTTATCAACAAAAAAAAAGTTAATTTGAGGGTGACTTGCTCTTTAAGTTAAGTTTTGCTGCTGAAATTTAGGAAAATTGTCTTTAGTCTTTTTTTAACCCAACGGATCGTTTCAAATTAAAGTTTGTCGTCTCATCCACCATCACATTTATCAATCTACTAACTCTGAACCATGATCTCACACAAACACACACTAACACCCCCCCCCCCCCCACACACACACACACACACACACTTTCTGCTGTCTAACCTTCTGTGTGTGTGTGTCTCCTACAGTCTGTGGCGCATGGGTAAAAAGAATGGTGACATGTCCAACTACATCACTGACTTTGCTGCAAATTTGAGGTGAATATGACACACACACACACACACACACACACACACACACACACACACACACACACACACACACACACACACACACACACACACACACACAGCTACAGTAGGTGAACTTGTGTATATTTTGCATGTTTTGAAGCCATCTCTCTCCTTTCCTCCTCCTAGCCTGTTGCTGCCTCTACAGCTAATCCATCTGCAGCTCTTTAAACGTGCATCGATGAATAAATGATCTGCTGCTCTTTACTTCTAAACCTGCTTCCCCCCCTCTCACCTTTTCTCCTCTGCCCCTCTGTGTTTGTGTACATGCTCGCACGTGCAGGAACACTGTGATGGGAGTTAACACGGGGATGAACCACGCCCTCCTCGGTAACAATCCCCTGGCAACTATCCAAGGTGTGTGTGTGTGTGTGCATGAAAGAAAACCCCAGATAGATGTAGCGTAGAAATTTAAGGTGACAATTGGAAAAAATTTCCAACAAAACTGAAAAGTTACACATTTTGAAAGAATTTCCTGCGGAGTGGCTGCAGAAACCTTCCTCTCCTACACGCCCACACACACACGAGTGCTGAAATTCACATGCACGTATACTGTACACAGCACTTCCCCTTATACACCTTCCTACACACTCTAACAGTACAAAACCAGCCGCAGAAAACACACATCCAAGTCCCGTAAACAGTGACCCCCCCCAAACGCCCCTGAGGAGCGCCAGCTTGGGTTTAGTCATATATGTATAATTAGGTGGCGGTGGTGTGTGTGTGTGTGTGTGTGTGTGTGGGGGGGGGGGGGGGGGGGGGGTGATGATGAGTAATACGATTACACTTGGTGGGTGAGTTGAGTCGCGCTGGCCGACTGGAGACACGGATGGTCGGGCGGCCGAGGGTGTTTGCACATCCACACACGCACATGTTGGTATATCTATACTTGTGAGGACCCTTCATTGACTTCCATTCATTTTAGTGACTCCTCTATGCCTAACCCATACCCTAACCACTGGTGTTCTATACCTAACCCTGAGCTAATCTACAAGATAATTCACACCATACCCCTTAAACCACTTAATATGGCTTTTTCCACAGTGAGGACATGGCAAACGTCCTCACAATTTCAAAAGGTCCCATGTTAGAGGTGAAAAGTCAAAAATGCATCCTCACAAGTATATGTATATATATATATATATATATATATATATATATATATATATATATATATATATATATATATATATTCAATAAATAACTTATGTTTTATCTGTTCACATCTACAAATATTAATCCCATAAAATGTGTGTGTGTGTGTGTGAAGGTGCTTACGCTAAAGTGTGGGCTTGTGTTTTGTGTGTTTGTGTGTGCCGTTTAACGAATCTTTACTCGTTTATCTCTTCATTTTCATCACATCTAATGCTTTTCAGCCACTCTCTTGAGAAATCAACTTCTTATTTGTGTGCGGTTAATGCATGAGTTTTGTTTATTATGAGTTTTGTTTATTATTATGAGATTGAACGGTTGTCTGGCCATCAGATGAGTCACAGATGAGTCAAAAAAAATTTTTTTAGCTGACAAACGTTTCAGAGTTCATTAAAAAGTAGAAAACAGTCGTAGTGTGGTTCGCGTGCGTGTGTTTGTTTGTTTTTTTGCTTGAAAAAGAAGCTCCACCAAAGGGACAAATGACCCAAAATGCAGCCTGTTTCCATAACGACGCACCGCTTATGTCAGCTCACCTTTTTGCAGGGCTGTGTTTAATCCCTGATGATGAGCTTGGTGAAGATTTTAAACTGCGTCTCGTAATCAAAGCATTTATGTACATCATCAACCTCAAAGTCGTAACAGTTGCATGTTTTGTGTTTCATTTAAAAGAGGCGATACTTTCTACTCATCAGTGCTGCAAGTTCAAACATTCTTCATGTTCCACCTTTGCTCTTTGGGAAGTATTAACTTGAGTTTTCAGAAAGACCGAAGACTGAAAAGTAGTTTCACAGAATAAAAACGGGAGTTGAATCGTCCTTTCACCACACGCAACCCTTCAGACTCATCCCTCTGTAGTTTTCTGTGCACGAATCACACAGGTCCAGTAACGACCAAAAAGGTTTTATTTTGTGTTCTTAATAAGATTTTAAAGCTTTTTAACACCTGGAAAACATTTTTAAACTGTTGGTGACTCATTCCCCACGCGGGCTAAATTTATCTACGGTGACTCACTTTCTCTGATTTTCATGCGTCACCCCCATGAATTAACTCTGGTGAGGCGTCGGATGTAGAGATTTTAGGGTTTCAGCGGTGCAGCAGGATGAGGGTAGAGGTATTCTCACATAAAAAGCTTACTTCCATCCAGTTAAACAAGTAAACTGGAATGATTTTACTGGCTGATGTCTCACCTTCCAATATGGCGGCTCTGTGAAGGTGCACTATGTAAGAATGAAGTAAGAACGACATCCTGTGGTCAAATGTGGGTATTGCAGCCAATTTTCCAGACATTCAAGTGACTTTCTCACTCTCTATCCTGCGGTTGGTAAAAGAGCCAGCATCGAACGTTCCTATAGGACCCTACCTGTTGGTGACATTAGAGCAATCTGAGTTACCAGAAACAGGAGAAATACTCGTGACTAGCCAGATCAGCAACAAGCTAGTGGCTAATTTTGAGTATTTTAAACAACTCTTGCTTCAAAAATACAAACAGATGCGTTAGAACCGTTAGCATTTTAATCTCCTGCTTCTGCATAGTAATCCGGACATTGTTCATTTAAAAATAAAGCATACCCTAAATAAACATCCCATTGCAAAACTGTAGAAGTTTAAAAACAGTTAATTAGTCCAACGCATCAGTGTGACTCTTCGTAAAGAGTTGTTTTTTAAAGAGTAACTAACCCCCCCCATTTTTTATTTTTGCTCATAAGCTGTATAATTGGGTCTTTACAAATGCAATCTTTCAGTTTCTATGCCTTTTTTGACATGTTTGAGTAAACTTGATTACATCTAGAATCTCGGTTTAAAAACGTCGTAGTGCTGCCCCCCTGTGGCAGAACAGCAGCTACTTGCATTTTAAACTTGTGATTGACCGGGGCTGGTACAATTTCATGTCATCGGTACAGTCTCCTCCCACTCCCCCTCCCTCCCAGGATGGAAATTCCCCACGCTTGGCCATGCCACTCCGTGCCTCCTGGCAACGCTCGCTTTCACAGCATTTTTCAAATCTTGGCTAGGGGTGAGTTGCGTTTTCTGATGGTGTGCAGTCCCTCTTTAAATGGTTTACCGATCGGGCTGGTCAAGAGGACCTCTTCCTGTCGCCTCTAGTTAGGACGTCTCTATCTCTACTTCTGTTGATGCAGATCGAACGTAGAACATGAACTTAACATTCGCTATTATCTCTGTACGGCAGCCCAGATGGGACAAACCCAAAAATGAAGCAGGATTTCAGTTTTATTTTTGATTTCTTCTTTCCAGACTGAGTGTAGAGGTTTTCTGGTGTGGAGTCTATGAGGACAAACATCACACCACCTTATTACTGAACTTTGAATCACGAGAAACGTTATATTTTATAAAACAATTTTTTTTATCTTTTCCCTCCTTCAGCTCTGGCAGCCAGTGGTGGCCAGCTGCCTCTTTCCACTCTTGAGGGCGGCAGCAAGGTGTTGCTGGGGGCCTCTGGGGGCCAAGGAGGGGCCCTCCCCTCCTCCCTCTTCCTCAACCACCCCACCCTCCTCCACATGGGCCAAAATCCCGGCGCCGGATTGGTCAGTGCCGCTGTAGCCAAAGTGTCCCAGGCCTCCCCCTTCCCTTCAGCCAGCAGCATCAGCCCCACACCCTGTTCCCCCTCCCCCTGCTCTAGCCCCGCCTCTTCCTGCTCCTCCAGCGAAATGGCACACAGCCCATCCTGCCTGGGCGGGCCCAAGATCGAGTGACAACACCCGGGGGGGCCAATCAGAGAGGAGGACCGAAGAAGAACTTCGCCTTTCACACCAAAGCTATCTCTTTCTCTCTCTTGTGCTCTTCTTCCATTTTTATTTGATTTGATTTGCAATGGCTCTCTCCCTCCTTTTCTCCAAGTCTTTCGATGCCAAAAATACACAGAATGAAAGAGGAGAGAAGGAGGGAAAGAAGAAGGGAGAAGGGAGGAAAGGGGACGATCGAAACCAAAAATCTTTATCTATCCAAACAGATGAAGCAGAGACATCACCGGACATGTTTTTTGTCTGTAACTTGTGATTATAACGTGTCACGTCTCCGCTCTTTCGCTCAGACGGAAAACAAACCAACGACTCTTTAGCAACGAGACGGAAGAGGAGGAGGATGTCCAAGTGCATAAACCAAAAATGACAAAAGAAACTTTACTATGTGACACAAGGAATGGTGTCACGGACGCTAAGAAACCAAGAGGAGGACCGTGCTCACGCGCTCTTTTCTTTTGAAAATATTGTTATTTTGAAAAGCTTTGAGAGAAGAGGAGCGGGGACGATGCGTTTAAACCAAAAATTTACCTGAGGAGGAAGTGGAGGACGAACACACGATGACTTTTAAAAAAAAGACAAAAAAAAAACAATGACAACCAAACCAAACCATACCAAAATCACAAATACCAAAAACCAAAAATACGGAGAGAAAAGCTTTATTCAAAAGGACGTGTAAATACTGAAGCTATCCAGGACCAGGACTCTACTGCAACACACACACACACACTCATCCTGTCACCCGCTCATCCCATTTGTGTTTTCATGCGTCTCTCGTTGGGTTTCATGCCAAATATTTGAAGTCATTTTGTAAAATATTGTTGTTTTTGCATCAGGAATGTGCTAGAACTGCTGTCTCTTTCCTACCTCTGGTTACAAGAGCTTAGACTAGAATACGCTTCTCCCATTTTGTACTTTTACACCAGATTATAGCTTAAGATTAGTTTGTTTTCATTATTTATTAGCTTCACAATTCAGCTCCTATTTATTGTTGTGCTCTAGCTCTGTCATATTATCATCATCATCATCATCATCATCATCATCAGCCTCGTCTTCATTTGTGTCCTCATCTTTTGTAACTTCACTCCCCTTCTGGAAGGCAGAAGAGAGATCGATGCTCAACTCCGTCCTCACCAAGTGCCGATGGTCCGCAGATCGGGTCGGCTCACTTTGTGTTGATTTCAGGGCGTGAATGAATCCATCACCCCCCCCCCCCCCCCAACCCAAACAAATAAAGATTTTGTTCTCTCAATCAGACCGCTCATTCTTAAAGATAACCACCATTCCCAGAGGCGTCCATGGCTAAATGAACACGCCCTGGGAAACTTCACACACTGAAAATGATGTTTGTTACGAGGGGAGAGCGTTTTTATGAAAGTATGAAATGGAGCCGTGACTGGCGATGGAGACAAATAAGCGTCGAGGCTGAGGGCTAAATAAGTCAATAAAGCCAAGTTTAGTCACAGCTGGCTCCGATTCCTGCCTCGTCAATCAGCGCAGACGCCCCGACAGCTGTCTGACTGTGTGTTTACCCGCATTCGTCTGTTTTCCATCATCGCTCACATTTCACTCATTTTCCACCTCGCACTGCCATTAATTCCAAAATAGATACCAAAGCATCATCAGGGCAAGGGCCCCGGAGCCGAGACACCAACACGATACAGACACACTGGGGGGTCAAAAGGGGGGGAGAGAGGACAGGACGTCTCCCCCTCTTGGTGGAATCGCCCTCACCTGTCCTTAAACACACGGGGAAAGCTTTAGGACTGTTGTTTTGCCCTCTCAACCCCACAAGGAGGGTGTAGGGAAGCAGGTGAAACACTTTTTTTCCAAGAGGACACCAAAAACGAACCAAAACCAAAAACCCAAGGAATGACAAACCAAAAACAACCCAAACCAAATGTGGCTGGAGGGAGGAGGGGAGGAGGACAAAGCGTTGGGACGATTCGGAGACATCTGCCTGTCCGTCTGTTAGCTTCAGGGCCGAAACTGAATCTGTGGACGGAGGGACAGAAGAAGAAAGATGGACGGTTCCTCCCCTCCTCTACCTCCCTCTCTCCAGCTCAGCTCTCTGGTCCTGGATGGAGATAAACGCAAATGACCTCACTGAACTGAAATCTTATTTAAAAGAATCCTTTTTCTTTCTTACGTTTGTATTTTTTCGTTGACTGATTCTGATTGTTTGATCTCTGCCGTGTCTCTTGATGCCGTTTTATGTACTGTACTTTAGTGCTTACTTCTTATTTGGAACAACGTACTCGCTTACTTACTTACTACAAGAGCTCCTTATTTTTTCGTAGTCGTGCTCGAGATTTTTATCGGGTGGTTGAGAAAAAAAATACTGTGAAAATTTAGCTTCCAGATTTTTATTAGATAAAGACTGTCTTGGCAGGAAAAGAACAACGGACGACACAAAAGCCAAAAAACTAAGAATTGAACTGCGAACCTTAAAATCGTCAAAACCAAAAACTGAAACCAAACCAGCGGACGAGAGCAGAGCTGCTCTTTCCCGCTCTCTCTCTCTCTCTCTCTCTTTTCTCTCTCTCTCTGTCTGCATGAGGGCAAAGAAACGGGTTGATTGGTCTGAGGTGCCTCTGAGCATTTATCTGTTTGCAAGTGTTGGTTTAAAGGAACACCGAGTCGAGTTTGCAGTGATGTCCTGTAACTTTGAACCCAAAGACTTAAAAACTAGACATTAGGACGACAGAATGCCTGCGACGGCTTAAAGGTTGGTTTATGCTTGACGAGTCCGCGAGGTTCGCCAGGCTCCATGCGGCAAAATTGCGTCATTTTAACAACCACGCCCCTCCACCGCGCCTCCGCACGGCCCAAACTTTCCGCACCGCGAACCTAGGAAATTTTCTAACCACGCGGACGGTCGAATACGGAAAAACATGGTGGACTGGCAAGAACTAGTATGACAGAGGTTGGTAAATACAGACATTTGTATGATTCAGCTCTCAGAGATCACCGTGATCAACATGTTGTTAATAATTCTTGGAGAGAAATAGCTCGCACTGTCGGAAAAGACGAGGACGCTGTTAAAAAATGCTGGAATGCCATGTTGTAAACAACAGTAATTTTTACTTCTACTACGGTGTAGTGTTGGATGCATGCCGTAGAGCTCCATGCTGCCCCCTACAGTTTGGGAGAATATTGGCTCACAGCAGAGACAAGCCGCATGAACCATAAACGCTGCGAGTTGTGAAGCGCGTTCCATCCGCGAGCCGCATCACCAAGCGGAAAGTGAATGCGTCGAGCATAAACCAAGCTTTAGTCTGCGGGTCGGACGTTTCCAAAGACCCTTTGGTTTGATCGTCGCCAGGGAAACAGTCGAGAATCGTTTCCGAGCTTTAGATGTTTGCGCCTTAAAGGTGAAACCTCTCCTCCACATTGACTCTTAGACGGAATGTATCTGTTAGTGCTTCTATAGATTTTGTAGAAAAAAGATCTATGTTCTACTGCTTACTTATCGCTAATGTACTGAAAAGAAAAAAGTCCTACAAAAAAAACACTTTGAGAAAAAAAAATCTTAAAACATTGATGATGATAACTTGATTTTAGACCAAAAATTTAAAACTATCTCTCTTTGGACTTTTCTTTTTCATTTGTTTATCACGATTTAGACTTTTGATTGTATATTTATTGAGGCTAGACTTGGTTTATCGACTTATCTTTTTGTCTTGCTATTTATTTCTTAATTTATTTCTAGAAATCCTTTTTTAATTTTCCACATTTTCTGATGTATTTGTAATGGATTGTCTTGCTTTTCGCCGCCTGCTGGAGTTGCTGTTTAAAAACCAAAAACTGTAAGAGACGCCACAAAGAGACCTCTTCAACAGGAGAGAACATCAGGGTGACACGCAGAACACTTCTCCATTCTTAAGCTCAGTTCCAGATAAGAAAACGTGGAAGCAGTGGTGTCACGAGCTGCAGCGCTGCTTCGTTTCTGCAGAGAGAGAGAGCTCTACACAAACCAAAAGCACCAGAGGAGAAGACAAACTGGGGCGAAGGCTGATGTGTTTTTGTGTGACGGAGACAAAAGAAGGAGGTAAAACGTGGCGAGGATGATTGCTTCTTCTTCTTCTTTTGTCTCTTTTGTTTTGTTTTTGTTTCCTCTTTGCTGAGTTTGATGATTCCTTCGTTCACTGCAGGATGTAAAAGAGAGATAGTTCATCATATACCTCATATTCTTTGATGATAAACCAAATAGATGAATGCTTTAAAACGCGGGGATGGCGGCGGGGATCGGGGTGCTGGGTTGTGGTTGGTGCAGCTGGGAGCAGATCTAGGAAGGATGAACAGGTAGATTTGACCCTTGAGGTCAACAAATGTCCTTACTGGTTTCTGCTCCAGTCCACACACACACACACACGCCTTCACACGCACACATCAACACTGCCCTGAAACAGTCCCCCGTTTCCTGTGAAGAGCTTTAAACTCGGCCCTCTCCTTACGTCTGACCCTCACTGCTTCCTCCCTGTCCAGTATGGACTCTGGGCTTCATGCTGCTGTTTGGCACAGATCTAAACATCTAATCTGGTTCTTGTAAAAAAAAAAAAAGCGTCTAGTTTTGTGCCTCAGAGCCGATTTATCACCAAAGCTGCCCTCTCTCGTTCCGAGGGGGGCCACGTTGACCCGCTGATGTCCACATGAATCAGGGAGCGCCACAGGGTCAGGTAACAGGGAGCAGCTGACCCTGAGGTTACTAGGTGACACATACAGACGGTCAACAGTGTGTGTGTGTGCTGAGAACATGGCAGCTGGAGGGAGAGGTGTGCACATTGTTAAAACATTCAGACTCTCATAGAGTCTGGATTTTTCCGTCTTGCTTTGCTCATTTTGTCTCGAGGCCAGAGCATCGACCTGGATTTGAGGGGCCGTATGCCAAGTGCAGGACTCCGTGGTGGGGATACCCCCTTAAGTGAATGATACCAAAGCCAATGCCCTGCTACTGGGTCCAGCACCACATGCACACTCCCTAAAACCCTGGTCGTCTTTGTTTGCAACTGTAATATTTATGCAATTTGTTTGTAATATTTTACATTACATTAGCTTCCATGAAAGCAGCTTTAGAGGGACGATGGCGCTTTCTTGCAAAAAGTTAAGTTAGCACGTTAGCTTAGCATAAAAGACTGGAGCAAACGCCAAAAAGCCAAAAAGAGAAAATTTTCTACCTCAAGCCTTAAAGCTCCATTCACTTGTTTTGATACCTATGAAGTGGTCTCTAGTACAAAAGGATCCCTTGTGGGCCATTTTCTGTGGGTATGAAGCTCTGCCGCTCCTAATTCAGTTCAGTAGAAGTTAGTCGGAGGGGTGGGTGGCAGAAAAGGACAGGATTTGGAATCTTATCGTTCATTTTCCTGATATAAAAATATAACTCCAAATAACTCAAACTTGAAGGACATCTGCTGTGTTGTGAATGGTTAGCTTCTGCTAGCTTAGGCATGCTCTACTCTCTCCTGGATGCTAAATCAGTCCATGAAGGCTAGTTTTCAGTGTGACGTAGATCTGTGTGCCTTTTTCTGACCCGAGCGTTCCCCTGTTGTTTTCTATCTGCAGCCAAAGCAGGAAATAGGGGTAGAAGGCACATTTTCACATTTAGCCTGTGTGTGGAACTCAGTGACCCACAGAATTTTTAAAATAAGAAGTAAAACATGGTTTCTTAGTGAACTTGCTCTTTAAATTTTTGTAATAAACAAACGGGTGCAAGAAAAGTGGTGTTTAAAATATCCCCCTGTTGGATTTGCATTTAGCCAGAGATGCCTCAGCTCCTGCCTTTCTAACCGATGCCTCAGAGTGAAGCAGAAAATGACGAGCTCAGTCATCGAAGGCGTGACTCATAATGATCCATCGCTTATGAGGTAACACGCATCAACAGCAAAAGCAACCAGAAATGATAACGATCTGATTTGAGCAGAAAGTGGCAGGTGAACAAGAAATCGACTGAATGTGAGGTGGCGTCCAAGTGGATGTAGAAAATGTGTCGTGGCGCATGTTCAAAGTGAGCAAAATGACTTGAATCAGCAGTAGTTCACAATTTCCAGCTGATCTGGGCAGAGCTAAGCTAACGCCTCTTCTTGTTTCCAGTCTTTATGCTAACCTAAGCTGAAAAGTGTCATGCTCGTTTGTTCTTGAACTCTTAAAAGTTGGAGCTTGTGCAGATTCTGAGTCCGGAGCGGCACGACTAAGTCGTGAGGAATCAGGTTTGTTTTGTCGTAAATGAGAGGCAAAGCGAGCAGAGCAAACAAACCCTCAACAGAGCTGCTGCATCTTCCTCCACCCACTCGCATCCACACACTCTTCCTCCCCTACATCTCTCTCTCTCTCTCTCTCTCTCTCTCTCTCTCTCTCTCTCTCCTTTCTCTTTTCCACAATACAGCTTCAGTCCAAAGGTTCTCCAGCAACACAGCAAAGCAAGTCAGACGTTAAAGAATCAAACCAAAGAGCTCTAACTTGATCCACTGCATTTCTTCTCCCCGTCTGCCCTCCTCTGTCACCTAGTGAGCCGCTTCCTGAAGCTTTAACCTCAGCTATCCAAAGGGAAATAATAATAATAATTTAAGTTAAGATGATGATGATGATGATGATGATGAAATGTATATTTTTAAGTATTTGTCATTGGAAAAAAAGAATCTTAAGCTTCTCATGATGATGATGATGATGATGCTCACAATGATGACGATGACGATAATGAAGTTTCTCTTGGTATCTTTGTAGCTGTTCAAATCCTCCTTCAGTTTGTGTCTCTTTCTGCTCGTGCTGCCTCCCCTCCCTGCAGGTTTTACCCTTTATGTTTGGTGTGTGTGTGTGTGTGTGTGTGTGTGTGTGTGTGTGTGTGTGTGTGTGTGTGTGTGTGTGTGTGTGTGTGTGTGTGTGTGTGTGTGTGTGTGCCCTTCCTTTGTGTCCTCTGTTATGTCTGCGACCACTCTCCCATCTCCCCCCTCCACCCTCATCCCTTCCCCTCCCTGCATCCCCCCCCCCCCCCAACGGTAACAGTTTAGAACTTTAGTGTATTTATCTTGAAAACCAAAAAGTTTAAAAAAAGGAAGAAAATACCTGCTTGTTCATTGTACAGTGTTGTTCATTTTAAGTCATTTTTGTAACTGAAAGTGTTTCATTCATCCAAATAAAACAGGAGACAAAAACTGTACAGACGACCCCCTCCCCCCTCGCCTCTTCGTCTCTTTTTCTGCTGCTCAGTTAAAATCTTTCAGGATGGTTTTTTTCTCATCTGGAACCACAACTTTCACTTGGTTTGGTGAAACCTCATCACAGGAAACGGGAAATACACAGTACCATTTCTATAAACATAGCCCTGTCTGGCCAGCAGAGGGCGCTGTTGCATGTATTATTGCTGCTGCCAGGAGCCAGATGAGACACATCTGACAGGATTTGATCTCTTTGCTACTTTAAAGTTTATAGAAGGCTGATTTTAACCCCCATGATCAGTTAAGCCTCTTTAATTAATATCATTTTATTCTGCTCTCATCCTGTGTTTGATGCAGTTTTGTAGATTAATCTATTTATGGCTTCAAAGCAAAATAAAATCAGAGGGTCATCCATCGTGAAAAAAAAATGCACTTTTCAGTAGAAATTTTACCGTTCCACCTTCTACGAGTAAATTTTGTCCGCTGCAAAAACCTATAGGCTGAATTAGATGGTTTGATAAATTCATTAAAGCAGAAACTTGTTTACAAAATGCATTATTTTTTTATTTAGACGCCTGCTTTGATGTGTGGGTGCAGCAAGCTGCCTCCACAGGAGCCTTTTATTTATCTCACAAGTTTCTTAGCTGACTCCTTATCTTCTCATCGGATTTAAAACGAGAAGAAGGCAGCTGCTCAGAATCATTGTAATAGCTTTTTCCTACTTCCCAACGATCCAAAGCCCGTTAAATACTTGCTTCTCAAAATTCCCCAAAAGAAACATTTAGGCTTTAAATATCAAAATATTTGTTTTTTTTTTTTTTTACTTTTTGCAGATCAGCTTTCTGCTGCTTTCTGCTTTTTGCACGTGGAAACTTCAGCGTGTCAACATACATTTATTTAATTAAATATCGTGCAAACGTTTGATCTTTCCTGGTGTGCAAATGTTTCCAGCATGACTGTTGTTGAAACATAAATGCTGACATGCTAAGGCAGGTTTATTGTGAATATGGAGTCATTTGTTAACCCATAAGTCTTTATTAGCGGGCCTTCAACAACTTTAGTTTGGAGAAACAGGGATTATTGACTGGACTGATAAGCTAACAGCTAGTTTGAGCCAAGATGAAAATGGATTGCTGAAGTATAAAATAAAAACATATAGGTATTTAAAATAATATTGTGTAAACTAAATCAATCTTGTTCTAAACATGATTTAAAAATATGAAAAAGTTGCAAAGCATGGCTTTAACTTGTAAATTGTGTCTGTTTTTGACACGAGTGCTGCTATTTACGACAGCTTTAAACTCCTAAGCCGTATTTTAGGGGTGTTTATTTACTCAAGTGCAAAATGGCGTTAATTAAGAAAATGGACAAATCTCCCGATTCTAAAATCCCTGCCACCATCACGCCCTGGACCTTCTGATCGGTTGATGAAGTTTGGTCACCATGGCTGAAATAATTTATGACCTTTTGGTTGAAACGCTGAGAAAGCAACCAGAAGTGAGCGTGTGGTGTTGATGCTCATGAAGACGAGGGCTGCGGCGTCTCATCCTGTGTCTCCACGCTGTGAAAACAAGTTCTCACCCTGCTCTCTGGGAGGTGTGGAGGAGTAATGGAGTTGATTCATCTACTTCCCTCCCTCCGCTTGAACGCGCTCGGATGAATCACGGGGACATCTGCTAATTGACAAACAGCATCCTTAACATTTTGCCCCCCCCCCAGGGCAAAAGTGCGTGTGTTCATCTCCTCGTCGAACTGGTTTGTTGTCTCCTCTTCCTCCTCCTCCTCCTCCAGCTCATCGCCATCCCTCTCTTGTTAACTGCCTCTCCTTCAGTCTGTCTCCTGCTGTGTGGCACAGTAGGTGGATGATTAGGTAGGATGCTGGAGTGTGTAAGTGTGACAGCTTTCAGACACCCACCTCTGAGTTGAGTCATGGACGGCAGAGGAGAGCATGTGATCCTGTCACCAGGGTGACTCGCAGAGATCCGCGTTGCTGCGCCGTCGCATTGCTTTGTAATATTTGTTCTTCTCCAAATTGTCGACATCTTGGAGAAATCTGGAAAACGTGTTTATATCTCCAGAAGGAAAGATCACCGCTAAGTGTTGTTATGTTGCACATTTGCTGGTGTGTTCGAGTCAGAAGTGCTCATTTTATCAAGTCTTTACTTTTTGTTTTTGAAATCCAAATATATTTGACAAGGATGTGAGTTTATTAACCAATGAATGAGGCGGAAACATTCAGTGTTTTTTTTTTCATGACTGAGTAAAAGTGCACTAGTTAGATGGGATTTGATCTTGGTGGTTGTTGAGGTCTGTTGCCCTCTACTGACCCAAAACCACGCTAGATAGTTTTATGGAGCGGTTAGGTGCCCTATAGGGGGCTGCTAGCCGTAATGCTAGTGGTTAGCATTTTCAGTTTGCCCAACATCAAAAATGGCACAAGGAAGAGAAAAAGAAGAAGTTTGCTTTTTCTGTTGGCCTGGAAATAAAAGTAAGAGAGTGAAGCTAAAGAGCTAAAACCAGCGTGAACATCAGTGCGGCCTACGTTCGTTCGAGAGAGCTGAAGAAGGCTACACAACCAGGGACTGATGGTGACCTGGCTTTGTTGCTACTGGACTTGTAAGTGGTATTATTTTTTTGTCCAACAGTGTGGATCTTTTACTTTGTGGCAGGGGCGGCGTTAGGCCCGGCTACTTGGGCTCAAGCCCCAAATGTTTTATGAAAAGCCCCGGATCTCAAACATGGAAGTAACATGCAGTACCAAAGTCCAACAGAGAGGGAGCAGCTGGCAGTAGTCTGTATGCAGCCTGCCTGAGCCTCCACCACTGAAGAAGAAGCCCTTCAGCAGCCGGCTTCTTCTACACTCTCTGCCTGAAACGCATGAGTGAAGATGGACATAAGGACGTTTTTAGACCAAAAGTATGGCGACAGAACCCCAGCTTTGATGAGACTGGTGTTGACTCAGGTTTGTGAGTCTTATTTGAAAATATTTGTTGTGCTGCTGGTTTGCCTAAAGTTAGCTTATCAGGTAACGTTGTTGGAGAAAGAAAGGGAATATTTACTATCATCTCACACTAAACACTAACAGGAACAATACTCTGCCCTGATTATGCTTAATATGTAGCTTCAGATTAAAAATTATGTGGTACAAGACAAATATATATGATGTTGACTAGTGCGTGTCACGTGTGTGTGCGCACGCGCGTGTGTGTACACGTGCACGTGTTTGTGTGTATGTGTGTGTGTGTGTGTGTGTGTGTGTGTGTGTGTGTGTGTGTGTGTATGTGTGTGTGTGTTAAGCCCCGGATCTTCTTCAGTCCTAAATCCGCCCCTGCTTTGTGGTTTCCGTTCTTGTATTAGTTGGCTTATGTTGTTAGCTTGTTGTTAGCACTAGCAACATAAAGCTGCAGCAGGGTTGTTTATGCCAGTTGTAACTCCACTTTCAACCAGTAGGGCGGCGGAGCTGGAAACTGCTCGGTGTTACTTTAACGAAAGACTGAGAAAACGTAGAACTGACAAACGTGACAATAACTAAAAGTTGAAACAACACTGAACCCAAATGTCACAAAAGCTCCAGATAGTTTTTATATCAGACAGAAAAAAAACACCTTTTCATCATAAACAGGTTATTTCCCACAGTTGGAGTCATGCATGTTAAAGATGGCGGCAGCAAAGTCATTCTCCATGACTTTTTAAAGCGAGTAACTGGAGAGCAACAGATCCTGTTAAGACGAGGAGTCGGTTAACACAGCTTGGAGGAGCCCCAGTAAAGGTGGAACTGGCTTCAAAGAAGGCCTGACTGGGTCACTGGCACCAGCAGCAGAGCGCCAGCTGTCGGGTTGACCAGGAACGCTGCCAGGCGTGTGAGGGCGTTCGTGTGCTGATGTCCTGCAAGAGGACGAGCGTCAACACATTTAGGACATGCAGGAGAGCGATGCAACCCTCTTAACTGTTCTTTAGATCTTAGAGGTGTGTGTGTGTGTGTGTGTGTGTGTGTGTGTGTGTGTGTGTGTGTGTGTGTGTGTGTGTGTGTGTGTGTGTGTGTGTGTGTGTGTGTGTGTGTGTGTGGGCGCCAGTGAGAGATGGTGCCAGTATTGATGTGCCACTAAACAGATCTGGTTTCTCTCCACAAGCTGTAGTGTGTGCACATGTAGGTGTGTCAGACCGGCTACTGTTGCCTCTTACCAACAACACACACACACACACACACACACAGCACCAATCCACCTGTCGATCTCGCACTCCATCTTTACCTCACTCGTGAACAAGACCCCGAGATACTTAAACTCCTCCACTTGAGGCAGGACCTCATCTCTGACCCAGAGAAGGCATTCTACCCCTTTCTGAATCAAGACCATGGTCTCAGATTTAGGGGAGCTGATTCTCTTCCCAGCTGCTTCACACTCGACTGCGAACCGCTCCAGTGGGAGCTGGAAATCATGTTCCGATGAAGCCAACATGACCACATCATCTGCAATGAGCAGAGACCTGATGCCTAAGCCACCAAAACAGATCCCCTCGACACCTATTATAACCTAAATTGCTCCAAAAAATAAAATAAAAAACTGCAAAAAATTATAGAAAAAAAGAAGAAACAAACACTTTCTCCTAGTGATTCTATAAAATGTCCTGGTCTACGGTGAAAAACAAACATGTACTTTATTAATGTAACATACTGATTGATAATTGACCCTCCTACTTCTCTATAGTTCAGTTGGAAAAATAAAAATTTTACTTTTCTAAATATTACAATTTATTTTCCCACAATTTCATATTCATTCACATTTAAGCATCTGAAACTGGATTTTTGCTGCAGCTTCTTTTATCATTTGGATGATTTGACTATTGTTTTAATAAATATGATACACTGACAAAAGGGAACCTTAAATGCATAACTTCCTCTGCTACGCAATGATGACAGAAAATATCTCTTTCAAAATTTAAATAGCAATTTTTTAGCTGTTAGTAATCCTAGAACAAGCTCGACAACAACCAGGAACAAAAACTGAAATATTATTCTACGTAAATGTGCAAGAAGTAATTCTCTTTAGACATTTGGTGGAGTTTGATGCTGTCAAGCAGAATTTTTATGCAGCAATTGCTTTTTGCACATTAAATTTATATTTTTACTTGTTATGAACATTTGGAAAATTCCTTAGAACCGTGTGTGTGTGTGTGTATGTGTGTGTGTGTGTGTGTGTGTGTGTGTGTGTGTGTGTGTGTGTGTGTGTGTGTGTGTGTGTGTGTGTGTGTGTGTGTGTGTGTGTGTGTGTGTGTGTGTGTGTGTGTGTGTGTGTGTGTGTGTATTATTCATCTTACAGATCAAATCCATAAATACCTGAAAAATGACATGAAAAGAGAAATTCTTTCCATCGTTCAGTCTTTCTTTACAAAGTTTCGCCAAACAATGAGACGATCTGAAGAAAAAAATCTTCTGCAGTTTTACTGGAAATATATGACAATGTAAAGTCGTCCTTCGGGTTTTTAGAGCACAACAGATGCGGAACGGCTTCGCTTGTTCGGCATAGTTTTGCAGAAACATTTCAGCTGAAGTCCTTTCATCACAGCGACATAAAATAATAAATAAAATCTTCAACTCTTCCACCTCAAGTGGAAAAACATGTTGTCTTTATCCAACCACTTCAAGATGGCGCCAAGGTGCTCGGCCTGCCGTCTGCTCTCTCCACTTCTCCTGTGGTTCCTGTTTTCTAGTATTCTAGGGAATGGTGTCTACTCCATCCTGGTGTGTGACAGACTCACCCTTTTGAAGCTTCATTTACCTGTGGATTATGCCAACACATTGTCACCCCCAAGGCGTCAAAATATGACGTATGTGACCAAGCCTCAATATATGACGATTTGGGACGCCCAGCGCGTCAGGAAAGCACGATCAGGGACAAATTGCTGACGCAGCATCCCAGAGCGTCGGTATCCGACGCCTGTGGTGAGACGGACATTAGAACTACTTGTGAACAACTTAACCTTTCGCTCACCCCAATCCAAACCTTAAGGTCACAGTTTATGGACCTTAAGGTCAGGATTGGGGTAAGGGGAAGTTTAAATTGTCAAATAATGTCCGTGTGACCGCGCTCGTCAAACAGTGACGCCAGCGGAGCCACGTGACCCAGCGTGTCCCTGATCGTTGTCTCCTGACGCGCTGGGGCGTCCCGATTCATCGTATGTTGAGGCTTGGTCACACGCGTCATATTTTGACGCCTTGGGTGTGAGAATGTGTTGATTATGCAGTAACCAAAGCCACTGAACATCAGAAATTGTTTCAACCACTGCTATCAGGTATTCCTGCTTACCTGTGGAGGCTGCCACGCCCATCCTGGCTTCGGAAAAGACGCTGCTGTAAGCGCGGGGGAGCTGTGCCCAGGCTCGAGTTGCCATGGCGATTTCCCGGGGTCTATCCAGACCTGGCCGGCTGCGGTGCTCCATTCTCCCCTCGCTGATTCTCCGTCTGTGCATTGGATCGTTTGCACAGAGGAGGCAGCTCCAGCGTGCCGCCCCTTCTACCCGCGTCTATGGAGACGCGGGGTCAACCGCGCAAACCTGCGCGCTTTCGCTGGACACCTTTCTGCCTCCACTTTGGATCTGAAGCTCTCTCCTGCTTCGACATACGTTAAGCTTGCTCTGCTTAACGCCCGCTCCGTTGGAAATAAAACCGCTATCTTGAAGGATTATTTCTCTGATAACGACCTGGACATTTTTTGTATTAAGGAGTCCCAATTTTAAAGCTCCCCTTCTGTTGGGAAAGGCTGTTTATAATCAAATTCTGCCCCATCTGAACAATTTTGGGGTCTTGGATAAATTTCAGTCTGGTTTTAGACAATATCACAGCACAGAATCCGCTCACATCAGGGTTTTTAATGATATTATTTTAGCCACTGATTCCGGTTCCCATGTTGCCCTGGTGATGTTGGACCTCTCAGCTGCATTTGACACAGTTGATCACGACATTTTATTGTCCCGCCTTGAGAATTTGGTCGGTATTAAGGGATCTGCGCTTGGCTGGTTCCGCTCCTATTTCTACAACAGGTCTATAAGAGTTAGGATGGACGATTGTTCATCTCCCTCTGCTGCTCTTCCTCGGGGCGTGCCACAGGGATCTATTCTCGGCCCCCTTTTATTTAGCATTTATATTCTTCCACTGGGACTGATTTTTAGGAAGTTCAACATTAACTTTCATCTTTATGCTGACGACTGCCAGATTTATGTTCCCTCGAAGACTTTTACCTCCATCCAGCCGCTCCTTGATAGTGAGGTTAAAGACTGGCTGTCAGCAAATTTTCTGCTGCTGAATGATTTTAAGACAGAGTTTATTGTTTTTACTCCTCATGGCTCGTCTTCCTCCGCTCCTGATCTTTCTGCTCTTCCTTTTAAAATTAGTCAAACAATTGTTAATCTTGGAATTAAAATGGATGTGGCTCTTAAAATGGACCCTCACGTTAATCACATGGTTAAATCATGTTTTTATCAGTTGAGACATCTTTCCAAACTAAAACCCATTCTGAATCGACGCCACCTCAAGACAACCATTCACGCTTTCATCACCTCAAGGTTGGATTACTCCAATGCAATTCTGTTTGGTATTTCAAAAGCCGCATTATCTCGCCTTCAGCTGATACAGAATGCGACAGCAAGATTTCAGACTAGTATGGGCCGTCGGCAGCACATCACTCGAATTTTAGCAAGACTTCACTGGCTTCCTGTGCACTATTGCATACGTTTTTAAAATTTTATTGTTTGTTTTGAAGGCCTTGAATGGCTTAGCACCACCTTACATATCCGAGTTACTCACTCCTTAAATGCCGGGCAGGATTCTTCGTTCAGGTGACCTACACCTACCACAGATCCCCCGTCTACGCTGCAAAACCCGTGGTGAACGAGCTTTCTTTGTCTGCGCTCCTAAACTCTGGAATGATCCCTCGTTGGATATCAGACTCTCCCCCTCCATTGGGGTTTTTAAGTCTCGCTTAAAGACTTACTTTTATTTCCTTGCTTTTACTGCCTAGCTATTTTATCTAGGTTTATTTACTCTATTTTTTTACCGATTTTACTGACTTCTCTTGTTTGGTTCTTTGTGCTATGCTCTAGTTGTTCTATTCTTTTATATTATTCTTTTAACCTTATATGTTTTTACCCCTGTACAGCACTTTGGTCAGCTCACATGCTGTTTTTAAATGTGCTCTATCAAATAAACGGAATGGAAAAATGGAATGGAAGTGAAATATCTTGAAAACATTAAATGAATCAATCTTCCTCCTTTTATTTGAGAGGTTTCTTTGAAAAGATCAAAGGCCCTCCTGGCCTTGTCTCTTCTGTTGCTTTGTCACTTGGAGATGTGTGAGTTTAGAGCACAGAGAGAAAAGGAACAAGCTTCCTGTAGCTTAAGGTCTGATGATCTCTCGTTTTATTCTGCTGCTGTTTGATTCGCTTTCTTCCTGTCATCCTTTCACTTCAGTGAACTGTTCAGTCTCTGGCTCCAGGATAAATCTGTATTAACGGACTAATCAGTTGACTCTGCTCCTGTGATGCGTCGTTCCCACGGCAAAAGCCTGGATGAGGGCAGGATGCCGACACTTCATGGAAATTAACATCTGAGTGCCCTGAGAGAGATAAGGGTGCAGCGGCAATTCAGAGCCTCCTCTGTGTCTTCATCAAGGCACTTTTATGAATGTCTAAACACACACGAGATAGTGGGCTGAACAAGGAAGACATCCACCTCCATGAATGACACATCACTCAAAATGAAAATTTATGAACCCATAAAACTTCCATCTGGCATCAGAACAGCTCCCCTTGGTCTCTACCCTCAGTTCGGATGATGTCTGCTGAGAAGGTCATGAGCACTTTTTGGAAAAGTAGAAGGACCTTAAGTGAGATGATTGAATCAGTAGTTGTTGCTTGTGAATGCTCTATTGGTCCTTCAAATGAAAGTGAGAAATGTGGGGAACGCTGGGTGAAACGGGCGCTTTCTTCAAATAGACACAAGTGTGGCCCTGCATCCAAAATTAAAGTGGACGTACTGTGCAAACGTCACCATTTGGATCCGTTTGTGCTGCCATGTGGGTCTCTACTGCACTTCAAACAAGACAAAAACTGTCCATCAGTTTTCTGTCAGTGTTTAGTTTTAGAAACTATGTGCCTAAAAAGAGCCGTTTCAAAAAGCCCCTGTTTGTGATGTCACAAACCAGAACATAAAACCACCCCTGTGTGCAACAGAAAGCTGCTGTGGAGGAGCAGCGGCTCTACTCGGAGGCCCTTCCGGATGTAAGAGCTTCTCAGCTTGTAGCAGCCTGAGTGAGGGACAGAGGCCTGGCCAGAACCAGCTTGTTTTCTTAAGCCCTTCATGTAAGACATACCATACCGGCAAATCAGCGCGATACTACCACCGCGGTGTGTCTAATGGACGCGCCATGGTGGGAATTTTGCGGCATTCACGCCACCCCGTTTGGTAGTAATGATGCCACAACGCCTGACTTGTTAATTTCAAGTTAAAGTCCCATCAGTTGTCACACACACTGATGGGTGTGCGAAATTTGTTCTCCGCATTTGACCCGCGCCCTGGTGGAGCGGTGAGCTGCAGACACAGCCGCACACCTTGGCACAACACAGGGCGGCGTCACGATCACATGGGAAATGAATGCCGAGCTCCGGCTGGTAACTATATTGAAAATGAAAGTAAACACAGGCAGTAAGTTTTCCTTTTGTAAACTGGAGCGATGCAGAGCTCCGGGAGCGTTTCTCCATTAGAGATGAAGTTCAGTTCACCAGACAGTTCACGGGGACTGCGAAGGACCGACGCCTTTAGGAGCAGCTTGTGAAAAAACACAAGGATCGGTATAAAGAGCAAGTTATACAAGCTAAAGGGAAGTCTGCGTCAGCGCAGAGACCCTTATTATCATCAACGTGCAATCTTTCGTAAATAAAGGACACGACACCACATTAGCACCACGGTCTGACCACTTATAAACAACCTAAGGCTCCCAGACGCCGCCTCAGCTTTGTGGCAAATTGGTGACTGTTTTATAAAAGAGGCTTTAGAGTGACAGAGCGTTGAAACAGCTCGTTCTGGAAGGTAGGTCATAGGTCACATCAACTTAGTTGTATTAAAACTATTTGTTCTCCAAGCTGGAAACTTAACACTGCTGTCTCGGATGACCCTATCGTGTTAGAAAAGAGCTCATGCAAGCAGAGGGAATTTGGTGGCGCTGCAGACAGTTCCATAAGAGTTACTGAATGTAGTATTTTTTTGGACTTTTACTGTTCGTAGTACTTCCAGCTCAAAGGGAGAAGCAGCTTAGACACCTTTTGGAACTCCAGAAAATAGAGGAGAGATCAGACTCTGTCAGAGTCCAGCAGAGTCACTGAATACTGCTACGCATGAGTACTTGATACACCTGGGCCCACGAGTTAATTGATACACCTTCTCCTCAACCAGTTAGCCACAAAGAAAGGGAAGTTAATAAAGTGAGGCTAATTATACCCAACAATGTGGCTACCATGCAAGCCAGGTGTATCATTTGTATAAAGTCTGTATTAAACCAGAAAACTGCATGTTTAACACAAAAAGTGTCTTTGAACCAGCAGCAAAGACTCGGTTTCCTCTTCCAAATCCACTAAGAGAGTGGGTTTTACAGAAGAGCTTTTGCAGCTAGTTTTATTACAAATACGTGTTTTTAATTGGTTTGCCTCCTCCCTCCAGTGAGCTGCACGGCTCAAATGCTGCACGCCCAGCTCAGATCCCGGCAGAGTGGAAATAATCAGCAGAACACTGGCATGCTGTAAACCAAGAGCCATCACGCTGGCGCTCACGGGTCAGAAAAAAATGAATCAATGCCACTGTGTACCAGCAGCTTCCCACACTGTGAATGAGCCCACTGCACGATGCCTCCACAAAAGGACGTACGCTATAGCATCACAAAAACAATCTCACACACACACGCACACACACACACGTATGTGGAGAAATCCGACAAAGCAGAGAATGATGGTGATTATGACACATAGCTATGCCACCCACAGTGGTGCCTGTGTGAGGGCAGAGCACATCAAACTGAGCAAGTGTAACACATGCTCTGTGTCAGTCCTCCTCCCCTGCACTGGCATGTAATGCGTGACACATAGCTGAACCACCTACAGGCCTGCTGTCTCCATGCCCAGCTGATGATGAAGAGGGGGGTGAAGGTACCGTCCAAGGAGGCAGATTTTACAGGACCGTGAATGAAACTGGGGATGGTGGGAGTGTTTACAAGCTGATGAAAGAGTGTTATTGATGGTGTTTTTGGACTGATTTAGATTTTTGTTTTGGAGAACGAGTAGTTAGTATCTTACCTGCGGTAGGCGGTCAATCGTGTCTAATCAAACAAAACCTGAAGCAACAGAACAACAGTATCTGCATGATTTTCCAAGTTCACAGAGAAGCCGTTCGCTCTGCCTTTCACATGAAGGTTAATTATGAAAATAGTCTTCTACCCCTATTTCCTGCATTAGCTGTCGATAGAAAATAGATGGAAAAACTCTAGAATTACAGAAACCAGAAATCAGACCAATATCACACTGAAAGTTCAGGGACTCACCCATCTTGGCTCCCAACAGGGAAGGTTGCTGTTGGTTTAGCATCCAGGAGAGAGCAGAGCACGTCTGGGCTAGTAGAAGCTAACTGTTAGCATTAGCAACATGACAAATTGGCTGAAATCTTTCAGGCTTGAGATATTTGTGGAGATAAAACATCAACTTTGAAAAGCAAACAGAATCATGGGTAGAGTTGTATTGCTGTTAGCCAATCAGAGGCGAGATGTCCGAATGTCAGTAAATAAGACTCCAAATCCTGCCGTCTGAAGCTTAGCCCTCCTCTGGCTCATTTCTGCTTCCCAAAACAGGAGTGCGACGGCGCTTTTCCCGGAGGAATTGACTCACAAGGAATTTACTTTCACTAGAGACCACTGCAAAAACAAGTGTTGAGAAAACAAGTGAACTTAGTCTTTAATAAATGAAAATCCTGTTAAATTTGATAAAACTTTATTGGTTTCTATGGTGCAATTGCGATATTTGTCACATAAATCTTTATTAAAAGTGAAATCTTGATTCTGTAACATTTCTCCATCCATCCAGATGTTCTTCCTCTGATCAGAGGTCGGATGGTGGGGGTCACCAGTCCAGGTAAAATGCGCAGGCATCCCTCTCTTAAGCGACGCTCCTGAGACATCCTAAGGTTATCCCAGGCCAGAGTGGATATAAAACCCCTCCAGTGAATTCTGGCCATGCTTCAGGGTTTCCTCCTAGTGGGATGTGCTTGGACAACCTCCAAAAGGTTTACCAGGAGGCATAATAGTAAGACACTTGAATGACATGATTCCTTTTGATGAAAGTTGTACAAGAATGAACGAGAGACTCTCATGTAAGAGTCAAGATAACAGTTTGAGCTTGTTCTTATTTAGAGAGGTTGATACATCTGGCACAACCCATATTTTTGCACACCTCCTCAGTTTAGCTTTCTCAGGATGTTTTATTCCTCTGACTTACTGCTTTTGCAGTTAAGTAATTAATTACACTCAAATCAGATCCCCACATTTGATAATTACACCTGAGTGCATGAATGCAGCATAAGTGTTCACACACACACACACACACACACACACACACACACACACACACACACACACACACACACACACACACACACACACACACACACACACACACACATACACACACACACACCACACCTCCAGACTGCAGCCAAACATGTGAAAGCATGGTAGAAACAGATTTGTGGGTGTTGCGTGGCTGCATGAGGCATCTGCCATGAGCTCGTGGCTGTTCTATGATTCTCATGAGCATGCGTGGAGGTGGAGGTGGAGGTTGGGGTGGGGATTTGAATGGCTTCCGGCCAAGTTCCATCAGGTGATCTGACCCGAGTGACCCCCGAATTAGTTTGGTGTAAGGATGACAAATTGTAGCTGTGAAAGGACCGGCGGGGTTGAGGAGGAAGAAGCTGTTACTGGATGTGACCGAGACCTCCTCCACAAACTACAGTACATGCATAAATCACACACACACACACACACACACACACACACACACACACACACACACACACACACACACACACACACACACACACACACACACACACACACACACACACACACACACAGTCATTAGAGAGAATCCAAATCTGGTCACCTTGCGACACAAGCTGATGAGCGGAGGAAGAAGGGATATTTGTAACAAATAAAGGTTAAATGTCATGAATGAATGATAGACGAGTTCTTTCATTATTAATGATTTGCTCAGTCTTGAAGCAATCTCATCTTCATCCTCAGGTTAGAATCAATCATTTTAACCAACACAAGGCAGCAAAAGTTAGTTTGACCACCTTTCTGTCTAGAGCAGGAAAACTAAAAGATTTTAAAGGAAATAACCTTTTTCAATAGTTCATTAGGCTGTTAAAAATATGTTGTTTTGAGGTTCTTTGTACTAAATCCCTCTCATATTAAGCAGTATCTGCAGGTTCGTTCTTGACAGTTTCAAGACTTTCCAGAATGAGTCGTTTCAGAGCTCTGTCACTTTAAGCAAACAAGCTGGAGTTGGCCACGCCCACCCATCCCCGCTCAGGCTGCTATAAGCTGAGAAGCTCCAATGTTCAACAGGGACTTAATTAAAGTAAAGCTGTGTCAGATGCGGCAGGGACTGAGCTGGCTTAAGTGGCACATGCTAGGACCCAGACGTGGATGTACGAGTGCTGGGAGACACTGACACGCAGTCAACATAGGAACGGCGGTACGTGTCTCAAAGGGAAACGAGACAGTACAGCGGTCCCAACAAGAGAGAACTGATTGACTAGTCGTTGGCAGTTTGGTTGAGATGAGTTGAGAACTCAGGGACTCTTAATGTGATTCCAAAGAAATGATGACAGCGTGATGGAGAAGGTGGTGGACTTCCGTAGATAGATGCTGGTGATGATGTCGAGCATAAAGGTCTGGTGAAATGGATGCTGGGAAACGGAGTCCTAGGTGGTTGTTCTGCGTCTGTGGGGGCGCTGGTGACTAGGGAGTGTGATAAGCTACAGCTCCTCTAGCCTATAGTTGAGGGGAGTTTATGCAAATTTCCCACTTTGTGACATCACAAACAGGAACTTTTTGAAATGGCTTGTTTTAGACGCATGTTTCCTAAAACAAAACACTGACAGAAAACAGGTGGATGTTTTTTTTCATGTTTCAAATCAAATCAAATCAAAGATACTTTATTAATCCCAGAGGGAAATTAGAGTTTCAGTACACACAATTCAGAGATCAGACATACATGGGCAAGACACATGACAAGAATTGGTGACTGTGGTCATTCGCAACCCTGAGTCGTGCTACCTTAATAGAGATGAGAGGGTTTACATGAGGATTGGTTCAGGTGGAGGGAAAAAAAGGCACTTCAGAGTTACCCTCCATAGGGAGGGCAGCTTTGCTCTGCAAAAAAAAAAAACCTCAGACAGACAGAAATGCAACAGACTTCAGACAACACAACATAAGTGTCCACTAGGTGGGGTGGTGGGTTGGGACTATCCCAACTTCAGTTCCTGCAGCCACGATGAAACAGCGCATGTCACCTCAGTGTGGATGGGGGGGGGAGCATTGAGGTTTGGAGGGTTGCAGTGACCCTGGACGCTTCAGCGGCCTTCCCGCAGTCCCGCCCAGGCTGGGAAGGAGACAAAGTTGAGTTGCCATAGCGACGGCACATTCCACATATCTTCTGAGGGGGAGTTTTTGTTGGAGCCTTGCAGGCTCAAGGATGCCAGATTCCAATTAGAAATTGTTTTGGTGCCAGACAGAGATCATTTCATCTCTGTCTTACAGTTTGTTGGTCCTCAACCTCTCAGAATCTCAATAATGGACATTAATCTATCCCAATCCGTGCTGATTCGTCCACTCTCTCCTTGATGGCATCCATCTTTTGTGCCAAAGAATGAATCTCCACCAAAGTCCCAAGCTTACGATTCATCTCGACAATTATGAGTCTGTGAATTCACAGCGCGGTGCAAACCATCTCTGAGCTCCGGGATCAGGCCAATATTCCTCGACAGCTCATTAATTTTCCGGTAAGCCAGGAAGCCTCCAAGGCCAATGAGCAGGAAACCTGACACCAACACCACGAATATCCACACGTCTTCAGAGTCCTCCACAGACAGCTGAGATAAACAAATCAAGTTCCAGCGTTAGCCAGAAGTAGTTAAGAAGTTTAGACCTTCTTTTCTCTAGCACGGGGATGCCCAGTCTTGGTCGGTCCTGGAGAGCCACTATCCAGCAGGTTTTGTGGTTTCTCTGCTCCAACACACTTGACTCAGCAGCTGGATCATCATCAAGCTCTGCAGAAGCCTGCTAATCACCTGCTGATTGAAATCAGGTGTGTTGAAGCAGAGTTAAAACTAAAACCTGCTTGATATCGACCCTCCAGGACCAGAATTGGGCATCCCAGCTCTAGCAGCAGGTTGTACCATCAGGGCATTCCGGTGGTCTCTCAGCAACATTATTAGGCTTGGTCCATAAAAAAGCCCTAAATTCCGCTCTACAACACAAATTTTAAGTTTAATCAATTTGTAAAAGTAAAAGCAAAAATGTACATAGGAAGAACGAACAACAGGGTCACCGTTTTTGCTGCTTTATGCCATCATTTTTGCCTGATAATTATTTGGGGAATTCTCTCTCCCTTTTTTTTTTTTTGCATAAAAAAACAGGAATAAATTGTGTCTTTGTGATTGTCTTAAAATGCGCTCAGCATCTGAAGATGAGTCGCAGACTAGTCTCGTGTTTGGGTGTTTCGATAAACGTCAGTGGTTCATAAAGTAGAGCAGGTTGTCACTGAGGGATGCTGGTTCAATCCCATCTTACTCCTGCCGCTGTGCCCTTGATCGAGATGCTTCTCCCAGGTTCTTTTGTGCAAGTCGCTTAATGCATTCACATAACAAAATATTCTCTTTTTCTTGTTTTTAATTCTTGCAAAACTTTATCGTCAAATAAAAAAATAGTAAGTCAACCTGAGGACAACTACTTTTATTTAATTTCTAAAAAGAAATTATGGTTTTTTTTCAGATGTTATTATGATCTGCTCTGTCCTTGTAACTTTAAAACTGACATTTAAAAGAAAAATCTTCCTAAGTAAACAAACCTTGGCAAAGATACTTTCTCAGCTGAGTATTTCATTGGTGTTTCAGTCATTATGCACATCGATCACAAACCGACGCAGAAAGAGAACCGAGTTAAGTCCTTTACGGTGATTTTACGGAGTGGGTCCAGATGATGGTGAGGGAGACGCGGTGTGAGACGGGGAACTGAGGGGATGTGTGGAGACGGAGGGATTGCACTTTGCCGGCTGAGGGGTGGAAATGAGCGGAGAGAGGAAGAGGAAGCTCTGCGCTGTGCCAATAGGAAGAGTTTGATCCTCAGTGAGATACAGGAGACAGTGTCAACACACACGCTGGGCTCAATATAGCTCCTGTCACACAGCCAGGCATTCTTCTGTCTCCTCTCCAGCCTGACACCTGCACCTTCCTCAACACCCTTCTTCCTCACTCGTGTTCCTCGTATATGAACAGTTCCTCTCCTCGCTCCGTCATCCCCTACAGCCCCGTCCATCAGTGTCACGGCCTCTGAGCTAAAACTTGCTTTGCTCCCCTCCTCATCGTGCCGTGAACACCTCACGGAGTTGACGCCGTGCCAGACGTTGGTTTAATGCAACACACGTTCTCTGTGCCTTCCACATTACCTTCTCCTTCCAGCTCCCACCACCCCGCTTTCATACGGGCACTGGTCGCTTGCTTTTTCCACACTTTACCCACCGCAAAGGAAAAAAAGAGCTTTTTGTTCTTGAATAGCTCCCTCATTGCCATGGTAATCCAGCAGAAAGAGAGCGTGGTTTTCTCTGTCTAGGGCCTCTCAGATGAAAATAGTAAGTCACGATGGGTTTTCTTTAAGTGGGGCTGAATCTGAGCTGGAACCAGAGCAGATCGGGAGCTGGGATGAATTTATCAGAGTTTATATCAAATTTTGAAAAAGACTTTAGCAACATCAAGGGACTAAACCTGTCTTCTTCTTCCTATCATGCTGTGGTAATCCCATTACTCGTATGCGAGTACCAGCTGGAGGAGGAGGGAAGAAACGGAGGGCAAGGAGGATAATGCAAAGACCTCACATCTTGGTCAAGATGGTTGGATCTTGGAGTGGTTGTTATAAACTTGATCAGATTTAAAAACACAGCTGACCAACAAAACCATGAACATGGGACAAAATTCACAAGTGCATATCTATAGGTCTAAAATTTTATGGAAATATCAGTTGTTAGTTATCAGTCATCAATAATCTGTTAATGTCGTTTATTGTGTCTCTAAAGATTTGGTTAAATCCAACCAGTTTTAACCTCTGCAACAAAATAAAACTGGTCAAATGGATTTTATTCCTCTGGGTGTTTTTAAAAGCATCTCTCTGCTCGACTAAAACTTATATTCCTCTTGACATGTTTCTTATATTTAAAGCTGATTATGTGCTATTTGGGTGTGCTGCTGAAATATTTGTATCTAAATACTAAAATGAAAGATTTGCATTGTTAAAGGGACATTATGGAAGTTTGGCAGCCAAAACATGTATAGAAAATAATAAATGTCTTCTTCATACTTTCTCCTGCAATGCCCTGGTCCTGTAGAATGAGCCCTGGCATTTTTACTGTGATTGCCTGTTTTTCTGTAAAATCACAGAAAAAGAGAGTTGCTCGGGTCGAGCAGGCTGCTTCATGCGCGTTCACGCTCAGGCATAGCCCGTAGCGTTTGCTATCCGTAGCTTTAGCAGCAGAGAGTGAGGTAGTGCCACTTTGTTGCTGTTTCTAACGCCTAGTGACAAAGCTAGCTACATTTCTGAGGACCCTTAGCTACTTTCTGTAGAACTTTCTTCTAGATATTTCCTGCAAATTAGCAACAAAA